>NW_024497630.1:162321-214742 GCF_017590055.1 Onychostruthus taczanowskii | reverse complement strand
CCCAAAACCCCACCAACCCCCCACCAAAAATCCCCCAAGGCCCTCATAAAACCCAACAAAGCCTTTGGAAATGAAAAATTTTGGGACAAATTATTTATCCCACCCCAAGGTTTTTGCAGTGGGATAGTAAGGCTGTTTTCCTTACTCTGCTGTAGTCTAATAAAGCTTTTGTTCAGGAATGTGCCAGAGTGCAGATAAATGCTGGAGTACGAGGGTGCAGCATCTTCAGTGCAAATAACTTCATTGAAAATCAGCCTCTGCTGAGGGGAGATATGTGACAAAAGCTTTAAAACAAGGCCAGGCAGTGGTGGGGATGATAAAACCTTGCAGAGGTTGGATTATGCCCTGTTACACAACAGGCTGGCTGCCTGGAAAGAATGAATGTAAATGGCTTCTTGATGTAGCTTATCAGAGGCAAAGCAGTCAGAATTTCTGCAGTTCTGCACTTGTTTTAAGCTAATATTTTATTCTTCTGTGTTCATCTGTCATGGTTTTGAGGATGACTCTCTTCTCTTTCTATTTTCAGCTTGAAAACTATTTTTCTAGTCTCAAAAATCCAAAACTCAGGGTAAGTTTCAATCATTTTCTGTAGAAAACTCCAAGTAAGGGAACAGCCACTGTGAGGAATTTAATCACAGGTGGACAGAATTGATTGGAAATCAGATTTTCTTGCTAGGCAAAGAACATGGAGCTAATTGACGGGAAGTCTCAGATGCCATCAAGCACTAATTCAATCATGTCCAAGGGATTTCTAATAGAGAATTAATGGGGCAGCCCCAAGGTGCTTTTACCTTGCACTGGAGGTCTGTAATGAGCTATTTCTTCATTAAAGAACTGGAATTAAAGAAGGGAATGATGGTTTGAATCTGTCCCAGTGCTCAGCTCCTGAAATGAAGCTGAACAATTCTCTGAAATGTTCCTTTTGGGATGTGCCATTGGAGGCACAGAGTGAGTTGTCATTTGCTGCAGTCTGGGCTGTTACATGTGGAATTAAAATGCCAGAGAGTTTTTGGGACTGTGCAGGGCTGTGCTAACCTGAAATAATCAATGGATTCCCAGGAAGAGAATTAAGTGAAGCCACTTAATTTAAAATTTCAGGTGAATGTTCATCCTCAGGCTGACTGGCTCTGTATGAGAACAGACTCATGGGGGCTCTGAAGGGGAATTGTTTCAGATTGCTCCACTCAAATTTGGGGCGAAAAAGACTTCTTAGAGAAAAAAAAAAAACAAAAAAACAGGGTACTTCTGACCTTCCCTGCTTTTCACACTTAAACCTGCCACTGTTTTGGTTGATAATGTGCTTAAATCAAAGGGATGTTGGAAATGCCAGAAATCTTCTGCAGATTAAACCTCACCTGGAAGGTGCGGGAAAGGCTTTGACTGAGCTCCTGGAAATTTCCTGTCTGAAAGAAGTTTTGTTCTTTTTCTGAGAGAAAAAGAGATTTTCTCTGAACAGGGAAATTTCCTGTCAGCCTGGGAGAAAATCAGCCTGAAAAGTTGCTGCTTTGGTTTTTGATTAGTCACCTCAATAAACTTGGCTGAAGTTGAATAAGATGATGATTAATGGCTTTACCATTTCCAGTCATGGAAGATTAAGTGTCACCATGAAAGGTTGGGGATGTGGGGAAGCTATTGAAATGTTTATTATTATTATAATTATAATTTTAAATTATTATTAGTAGTATTAGTATTATTACTAGTATTATTGTTATTATTGTTATTTAATCATAATAACGTGTATATATAGTATATTTCATATATATTTTACCATATTATTTACATATGATATATATTAAATGATAATAATAACAATAACAGCAACACTTAATGATAATATTAATGATATTAGTACAATATTAATATAGCATTAATATAATATTAATATGATATTATAAATAATAACAATAATAGTAATAAAACCCCCAAATATTTAAAAAGAAACCTGATACAACAGGATGGGGCTGGGAGGGGAGAATATGGGAAGAGGTTGAGATTTAATCCCCTCTGGAGGTGGAAAAGGATTTGTTCACACCCGAGTATGGCCTGAGCCAAGAGGGAGTTTGTTCCCTTTTCTTGTGGAAAATGAAGCTGGGAAAGAAGATGATCTGTATTAAAAAGTGATAAACACATGAGCAAATGGTGAAATGTCCCCTCCCTCCTCCCCAGGAGGAACAAGAGGCAGCTAGACGTCGTCAACAAAGAGAAAACAAAAGTAACACAACGACTCCAACGAAGGTCCAGGAAAACAAGGTGAGCATCCTGCAGTTCTGGGTGCTGAGTGCTTCCTGTGCCTGAGCTCATGCTCTGAGTCAGGAGCAGCCTGGCTCTGTGGGAAGGTTTTACTCTGGAGCTGTTGCTGTGCCCAAAAATATGATGGAGTGAGTTAATAAAAGCTGCTCTTGGGAGTTGCACCACTAATTCTGGAAGAAAGAAAAAAAGGTGTTGCAAGATGAATAGCTGGTTGTCCACCCTCGCTTGCATCCAGCAGGAGTTTGCAGAGCTGTCCCTGAGTCACAGCCCACTGAATGGAGTTCAGAGTGTGCTGAGTCTTCTGCAAAGACTCATTTCCTTTCTTGGGTAATGCTGTGAGAAATGCACTGCCTGTTCATGGCCAAAAATATAAAGTATTGATTGTGCTCTGAGCTTTGAGTGAAATTCAGTTGAAGAATGTAGTCAGGGAAGGATGAATAATCAGCTTTTGTTAGACAGCAGGTACAGATTTAACAGAATCACAGAACAGTTTGGCTGGAAGGGACCCCAAAGCCCATCCAGTGCCAGCCCTGCCATGGCAGGGACACCTCCCACTGTCCCAGGTCACTCCAAGCCCTGCCCAGCCTGGCCTTGGGCACTGCCAGGGATCCAGGGGCAGCCACAGCTGCTCTGGGCACCCTGTGCCAGGGCCTGCCCACCCTGCCAGGGAACAATTCCTGCCCAAGATCCCATCCAGCCCTGCCTGAAGTTCCCCTCCCTCAGCATTTTCTTTTCTTTAATGAATTGTTGGATTAGATTTTTTCTGACTTAGGGATGGGGCAACTGAGAGGGGCTTTAAAAACTATTTTCAGTCTCATGAGAAGGGTGAAACAGGTGTTATAATTCACACCATCACAATCAGAAATTAACTATTTTCTAATTACAGTACATTATAAGTGTTTCTTGGCCTATCAGCCTTTGCCACACCATGCTGTAAATGCCTTAAAGCCAGTAATCTAAAATTACCCCTCATGGGTCCTACCACAATGCATCTTTCACTGTTCTGTTTCTCCAAAGTATCCAGGCTTATTTGCAAGGCCATCCATTGAAACTTATTTCTAGTTCCATTTCTCTCTCAACAATGTCTGTCCTATTCCATGGCACTTCTAAGTCAGCATTTCTTATTTCACAGTTTACATACAGATACACACTCTGTAAGCCTTCTGTCAAATTTAAAAAATTTTCTATAAATCCATTTCCCACAATGAATAAGTCCAGAAGAGAATGAGCTGTTCTGCTTGGGAACAACTCTTATTCCAAGCAAGTCCACAATGTCTACAATGCATCAGTTTCTTTTTAGAAACATTATTTCTGATATGATATATGACCATTTTTTTTCAAAATCTCCCAGGATTCTGGTGCTGAAGAAGAAAAAGCTGCAGCAAATTCTGTTAAAAAGCCATCTCCCTCCAAGGCCAGGAAGAAGAAGCTGAGTAAGAAAGGCAGGAAAATGGCAGGGAGGAAACGAGGGCGCCCCAAGAAAATGAACACGGCGAGCACTGAGCGCAAGACCAAGAAGAACCAAACTGCACTAGAACTTCTGCATGCTCAGACTGTCTCCCAGACATCTTCATCCTCTCCTCAGGGTGAGTGCAGGGGTGTGGAGGAGCCTGGATAAGTCTCTGAGGCTCTGGATGTGCTGGTTTTTCCTTTGTTGCCAGGTTGAGTTGGATTTTTTGGCATGACTTCCCTGTTGCCACCAGAGCAGAGCTGCCCTTGAGGTGGTGGTGGTGGTGATGGATGTGTTAAGGGGGATGTGGGTGGGATTAATGAATTGATGGTGATTAGTGTGTTAATGGTGATGGCATTGATGTACTGATGGTTTGGGGGTGGGATTAATGGTGATTGATGGTGATTAATGTATTGATGGGGCTGGGGGTGGGATCTGTCTGTGGTTGCTCAGCCAGGAGCTGGGGCTGTTGCCTTCTCTCAGCTGCTGCTCTTGGGATGGATCACAGAGACTCTTCCAAGCACTTTGGATCAGTGTGTGGATGTGTTTGGAGCTCTGTGTTGATGGACTAAGCTGCTGGATCTCATTACAAATCTCTCTCTATGCCTCACTGGCAATGGTGACTTAGAATCACAGAATCCCAGGATGGTTTGTCTTGGAAGAGACCTCAAAGCCCATCCAGTGCCAGCCCTGCCATGGCAGGGACACTTTCCACTGTCCCAGGCTGCTCCCAGCCCTGTCCAAGCCAGCCTTGGGCACTGCCAGGGATGGTCCCTCCCAAACCAAACCAATTCCTGGACTCTGTGCCATGTTTTCCATGATAAAGCTCCCATCCTTTTCCCAAACACTGGGTGCTGACCTGAGGTTGTGTTTGTGTCTCTCCAGATGCCTACAAGTCACCTCATAGCCCATTTTACCAACTACCTCCTAAAGTGCAACGGCATTCGTCCAACCAGCTCCTGGTGACACCCACCCCCCCTGCACTACAGAAGCTGCTAGGTAAGGCCTGCCCACCCCCCCTTTGGGGTTTTGCATGTGGCAGGAGGGGGATTCTCTCCTCCCCACCTTCCCCTGCCTGCCCCACATCCTTTGGTATCTCCACAAGTCCCCCCTCCTGCTGAACTTGGTGTTTCACTCTACATTTGCTCTCTGATGTTGTTTCAGCTCTCCTTTGGCACAACAGGCAGCGAGCCTGGACTGAGCAGGAACAGTCAGAAATAGCTTTATTTGAAATGAAACCATTCTCTTAATCCTGGGGAACACCACTCCAATTCCTCTGCTGAGCTCAGAGCCCATAAATGGGGTCCTGTCTGAGAGGCTGAGCTCACAAAGGTGTGGTTGGAAAATGCAGGAGCTGATTTAAGGAAAAACCTGGAGGTTATTTTTTGTTTTATCTTCTGCTGCCTGTCCCCTCCCAGATGTTTCTGGCTTTTGGCATTGGGCAGGAGCCAGTCCAGGATGCTCTGGGAATGTGGCAGAGGGGTCCTGCCTGGGGACCAAGGGCATCAGAGGTGTCCTTACCTTGGGCTCTCCTGCTGCTGTGCCAGTCACGGCTGATTCCTTGGGGAAGAGAGAGAAAAAGAGTGATTTAAAGGGATATTTTGTGGCAAAAAGAGTGATTTTTAATTTTTTTTAGGCAAAAGAGTAATTTTAAGGGATATTTTGTGGCCAAAGAGTCATTTTTGAGGGATATTTTATGACAAAAGAGTGATTTTGAGGGATATTTTGTGGCAAAATAGTGATTTTTGAGGGACATTTTGTGGCAACAGAGTGATTTTTGAGGGATATTTTGTGGCAAAAGAGTGATTTTGAGGGATATTTTGTGGCAAAAGAGTGATTTTTGAGGGACATTTTGTGGTTTTTTTTTTTTTTTGGAAGGGATGTTTTGTGGCAAAGGAGTGATTTTGAGGAATGTTTAAGGCAGGGTGGATGGGGTCATCCCATGGATGGATCCTGATGGATTCAAGAGTTCCTTTTGTGCCAGGAGAGGCATTTTCAGCATGTTCCTAAATCCATCCTCAATGGCTTAGTCTGACTTTTGAGTCCAAATCAAAAGCAAGGGAGAGAAAAGTGAGGGGAGCTGGCCAGGGAGGAAATGGGGGCAGACAGGGGCATGGCATTTACCCCTGCTGAAACTCCTCATCTGATTTATTTTTATTTTATCTCTTTATTTATTAATTATTTTCATTTTTTAAATTTATTATTTTATTTCCATTTTTCATGGTTTAATCTGACTTGGAGTCCAAATCAAAAGCAAGGGAGAGACAAGTGAGGAGAGGTGGCCAGGGAGGAAATGGGGGCAGAGAGGGGCATGGCATTTGCCCCTGCTGAAATTCCTCATCTGATTTATTTTGCAGACTCATTTAAGATCCAGTACATGCAGTTCATGGCATACATGAAAACTCCTCAGTACAAAGCAAGCCTGCAACAGTTACTGGAGCAGGAAAAGGTGGGTCTCACTTTTTAATATTTCTAAACAAAATTACCAGACTCTGAAGTTCCTTGGATGTGGGGAAGAGTGCTGGAGATGGGAATTGTGTGCAATTACACCAGTCGTGCTTAGGCTGAACAACTGCCAGGGGATTTTGTTGCTAAACTCATTTTTTGTGTGTTTAAGTCTGCACAATGAGAGAGCTGCACCTCCCCTGTTCCCTCTGACACCTGCAATGGTGACTTAAAATCACAGAATCCTGGAGTGCTTTGGGTTGGGAGAGATCTCACAGCCCATCCAGTGTCACCCCTGCCATGGCAGGGACATCTGCCACTGTCCCAGGGTGTTCCAAGCCCTGTCCAGCCTGGCCTTGGGCACTTCTAGGGATGGGTGCCTCCCAGCCCAAACCAATTCCAGGATTCTATAAACCACAGTTCATAGAACTTGGATTCAGCAACCCCAAGTGTCATCACTGGTTGTGGGGATTTAGCTCAGAGCACCCTTGGTGTTGATATCTGAATGGATTGGATTGCATTGATGGGCCAAGTGTAAATGTCTCAAATCATGGACAGGAAAACGTGGAAAGGCAAGGAGGGTCCTGGAGCTGTGCACTGGGATGTTTGTCTGCCATGGAGCCACCAGCAGAGGGAGGAGATCTCCTGCCTGAACACCTCCTTGCCTTGCTTTGTCTCAGTGATGAATGATTTCATTGATGTATTAATTACCCTTGATGAGTCTGTTCTGCTATTTCTGTGGAAGAGCTTTCCCCATAATGCTCAGAATTAAACTTGGACTTCCACTTAAAACCTTGCAGGGCCTGAAGGGGCTCCAGGAGAGCTGGAGAGGGACTGGGGACAAGGCCTGGAGGGACAGGACACAGGGAATGGCTGCCACTGCCAGAGGGCAGGGCTGGATGGGATCTTGGGCAGGAATTGTTCCCTGGCAGGGTGGGCAGGCCCTGGCACAGGGTGCCGAGAGCAGCTGTGGCTGCCCCTGGATCCCCGGCAGTGCCCAAGGCCAGGCTGGGCAGGGCTGGGAGCAGCCTGGGACAGTGGAAGGGGTCCCTGCCATGGCAGGGGTGGCACTGGATGGGCTTTGAGGACCCCTCCAACCCAAACCATTCTGGAATTCTGTCCAGGTCCAGCTTTTGGCATTCCCTGTGGAAGCTTTCCTTTACTCTGTAGTCTTTGTGAGAGTGTCAGAAGAAAGCCACAGGTCTTTTGTATCGTGTTTTCCACACTGGGAACTCTCCAGAGGAGAGAGATTAACTTTAGCCACCCCATTCCTTACTGAGAAGTGGTTGGTTCTGGTCTGGTGTTCATGGAAACCATTTTTTCTGTGCTTATTTCCATTTGCTTTTGCAGTCAATCAGCACTTAGAACTTTCATCTTTTTCCTTAAGCAGCAGATTTTTCTGCTTGTTCTGCACTTGTCAGGAAAGTCAGCATGAAGTGAACTTGTCTTCTGCACAAATGAAATGATGGTGTGCAAGGTTGTGCCCTGCACAGAGAACGAATCATGGGTGTGGAAAAGTCATCACTTGGTGATGGCTTCCAACAGCTGCTCCACACTTTTAAATGTTAAAATGAGGAATTCAGTATGAAAATATTTTTTATGGAGTGTTACATGGCAAATTAAACCTGACAGAGGCAGAACTTGGCTGGGTGAGGGGCTGGGTATGGTCTATTCAGTAACTCCCTCTTACAGGAAGGTTTTCAAGTGCAATAAAAATCTCTCTGTAGCAATGATTTTGAAATCAGCTGCTGCTTCCCAGAGAGCCCTTAGATGGAGCTGTCAGCCCCTGCAGTGCCTGGGAAGGCTGAATGAAATGCCTGGTGTTGAAAACAAAACTGATTTTCCAGCATCCCCCAGAGCAGCCCCTTTAGCATTGCAGGGACTGTTTTCCCAAGCCAGGTCTGTGTTTTCCTGCATGTGGGCAATTTCCAGCACAGCTGCTTCCTTGCTTGGAAGATCAGTCATGGAATTATTAAGGTTGGGAAGGATCAAGGTGCTTTTTGCCCCTGTTCCCCACTTTTCCTGGAGTGGCTCAGTCTGTGCAATCCCTTCTTTGCCTCAGCAGCACAAGGTGGAGAACAGGATAATCCCAAAGCTCCCTGTGCTTGCTGCACTAATCCTGCATTTGGGGCTGGGAAGATGAGGCTCTTCAGCCAGCCCTGTCCTGCCCTTTGCTGTGCATCGCCATGGACTGAGGGAGCAGGGACCTGGTTAAGGAATGTTCTGGGCAGGGAGTTGCTGTGAGTGGCTGAGGTGAACTGTTGAAATAATGGTGGCACAAGTAGGAAAGCTGGTTTGGCTTATTTGGGACTTTGTTCCTGCCTCCCCCCAGTGTATATTAATTTACTGCTTCTGTTCCATGAGTACTGGACAGGGAAACTCTGAGCTGGGGCTCTGGGGATTTAGAGCCAGTTCCCTGTTTGGGAGCAGATTTCATGCAGATAATCTTTTCCAGTTCTATTTCTGCTCTGTGGGGTGTGATTATTGCTGCTGCTTCACGATGCACTCAGAGGATAAAAATGAGTTTCTAAGACTGTCTTGATTGTATTTTACCATACAGGAGGAAAAAAGCTCTTTTCAGCTGACTTAACTCCACCAGTATCACATCCCAACAAAACCAGGCTCTCAGGAGTCTGGGACAGGGCTGGATGAACTCTCCTGCCTCCAGGTTCACTCTAAAGTGCTCCACAAATCTCCTTGAGATGGCTCATGCTGCTGCTGGTGCTAAAAGTGTGGTTTTTCCCTCTTCCAGGAGAAGAATGCTCAGCTGCTGGGGACAGCCCAGCAGTTATTCACCCACTGCCAGGCCCAGAAAGAGGAAATCAAACGCCTGTTCCAGCAGAAGCTCGATGAGGTACCTCTGTGCTGGGGGGATATTTCTGAGCCAGCTGCATGCAAACGTTTCTGGTCCAGCTAAGTGAGACCAGAGCAGTCTCAGCTCTTCAGCCCCTGCTTTGCAGGAGATCAGGCTCAGAAAGGCCCAAACTGTGTCACTCTCTGGTGATGTTTTGTGTTTATTTTTGGAATTGTTGTGTGCTCACTGCCCAAGGAAGGGGACAAACCACAGCCAGGTGGGGTTTGGTGGAGGATTCATCCTCTGCTGCTCAAACAAACTCTGTGCTGCCAACCTAGCTCAGGAGCACAGGAGGAAAATGTGGGCATTCTCCACAGGGAGTTCTGTTGGCTGGCAAAGCCTAAATGCCAGTTTTACGCTTGAAGGGGTGGAACAGCAGCTCTAAGGTCCTTGTGCCCCTCCTCGTTTTCCCCCAGCAGCCACAAAGTGCCTTGGAGGATGCTGGGGGAGGTCCTGAGAGCTGCAGTGTTCTGTAGATGTCCTCAGTGTCACTTGGGAATGGGACAGTCACCAGGAACTGGGTGTCAGGACCTCATTGACTGATCTCACCCTTCACCTTCTAGCTGGGAGTTAAAGCTCTGACGTACAATGACCTGATCCAGGCTCAGAAGGAAATCTCTGCTCACAACCAGCAGCTGAAAGAACAGACAAAACAGCTGGAGAAGGACAACAGTGAACTCAGGAACCAGAGCTTGCAGCTGGTGGGTGCAGTCCCTGGGCTGGGAACAGGGGATGCTGCCCTTGAGCTGAGCACAGGGCACAAGATGGGGCTGAAACATCACCCAGCTGCTCAGGGTCCTTTGAAACAGAGGGTGATGGGGGGGAAACCTGCAGGGAGTCCTTTTTTACCTTTGATTTACCCCATAGCAAATCCTGAGGTGGCAACTGGCTCTGGCCTCAGCTATGTCCCCAAACAGTTCTGGATATCACTGGGTCTGGATCTGGCTGGGCAGGGAGTTTGTGCAGGGCTTGCTTTGTGGTGCTCATCTTGGTAACTCAAACTTAGAGAATCATGGAACTGGTAATGTGGGAAAAGACCTGTAAGATCTTGGAGTCCAACCATCAAGCAGCACCTCCACCATGGTCACCAAAACACCAGGTCCTCAAGTGTCACAGCCACTTGTTGTTTGAACACTTCTGGGGGTGGGGACTCCACCCTGGCAACCTGTGCCAATGCCTGACCACCCTTCAGTGAGGAAATTTCATCCATCTAAACCTCCCCTGGCCCAGCCTGAGGCCATTCCCTCTCCTCCTGTCCCTGTTCCCTGGAGCAGAGCCTGACACCCCCCGGCTATCCCCTCCTGGCAGGAGCTGGGCAGAGCCACAAGGGCCCCCCTGAGCCTCCTTTTCTCCAGGCTGAGCCTCCTCAGGAGGCAGATGAGGGGAATATCTGGATGTGGAAGCAATGACGGTGGGTGATAACATTATTTTAGAAAGAGCCAGGCCCCCTCCTGCCACACTCCCTAGCACAAAGCTGGGAGGACTCAGTGGGTTAAGGGGTTCTTGCACATTCAGTGCAAAGTTCCTGCTTTCAGCTGGGACCCCAGGTGATGTGCAGAGTTGAGTGCTGTGTTCTGACCTCTTTGTCCCTGTCCCTGTGTGTCCCTGCAGCTGAAGGCTCGGTGTGAGGAACTGAAGCTGGATTGGTCAACGCTGTCACTGGAGAACTTGCTGAAAGAGAAGCAGGCCTTGAAGAATCAGATTTCTGAGAAGCAAAAGCACTGTTTGGAACTGCAGGTAGAGAGCAAGAAACAAATGCAGAGTCACCAGTTTGGGGTAGCTCTTGGGCAATGGGCCAGTTATTGGTGTAACACTAAATATGATGGGAAAGGATGAGCCAGGTGCTGCTTTTTTATTTATTCTTTATTTATTCCCCCAGAGACTGAGCTTTCTATTAGAGGATTTTAGTAAAGAAGGATGTGGATAACTTGTAAAGGCAATAGATACCATGACCTGATTCCTTGGTGATGCTGTGGAAGGAGGAATCATGGTTTATCATTGCATATAATTAAAAATCACAAGCTAATGATTTTCATATGTGCTCTGATGTCACAGTTCAGGAATCACAGGGTCCCAGACTGGTTTGGGTTGGAAGAGACCTTAAAGCTCATCTCATTCCACCCCTGCCATGTGCAGGGACACCTTCCACCATTCCAGGTCACTCCAAGCCCCATCCAGCCTGGCCTTGGACATGTCCAGGGATGGGGTGGGAATCATTTCCCCCAGAGTGACATTTCTCATAGTGACAAGAAATTTGAACTCCTTTGTGTGAAGAGCTTTTCTTTCCCTGTGAGATTGGCTCCAGAGCTATTCCAGCCTTTTGCTGGATGCCTTGGCACAGAGTGACTGTGCTGTACTGAGGTACTCCATGCTCTTTTTGTAAGTTGGAGATATTTTCCTTTTGCTTTTAAGATCTGAAGTGTTCTTTCTCAGGGTCTCTGAGCCACTCCCCTCACCTGGGCCTTTTGGTCTTAAGCTCAGAGCAGAAATTTTCTCTCAAACTTTAGGATCCTTTGTTCTGCATTGTTCCCAGAAGCAGAGACACCTTTACTTAGAAGAATTTGGAAGTAAAACTCCATAATGTGATAGAATTATTAGGTGTAGTCTTTAATTTTTGTTTTCCTCTTCATTTAAAGATCAGCATCGTGGAACTCGAGAAGAGTCAGCGGCAGCAGGAGCTGCTGCAGCTCAAGTCCTACACGCCCTCAGAGGAGCCCCTGTCAGTGCAGCTGCACAGCAAAAGCCACCTGAGCCGTGACCCCGAGGCTGAGCAGGGCAGGTTCCAGCTGGAGCTGGAGTGCTCCAAGTTCCCCATGCCCCACATCAATGGCATGAGCCCCGAGCTGTCCATGAACGGCCACGCCACCCCCTACGAGCTGCAGCACGCCTTCAGCCGGCCCTCGTCCAAGCAGAACACCCCCCAGTACCCCAACTCCCACCTGGACCAAGACATCGTGCCCTGCACCCCCAGCCACAGCAGCAGGCAGAAGGCAGACAAGGTGACGAGCCTGGCCCTCCCTGATTACACCAGGTTCTCCCCTGCTAAAATCGCCCTGCGCAGACACTTGAATCAGGACCACGGCATCAATGGAAAAGCCACAGCTAATGAGATACAGAGGTGAGAGGGGTGGGGAGGGAGGGTAGATATCAGAATAAATCACGTGGACTCCATTTTCTTTATGGTGGAAAAAGCTCCTTCTTCGTCCACATAACTTGTTTTTATACAGTTTTATACATTTTTATACAGACCTCGTGTGTGACTCCAATTGGTTAGTGGTTTTCTTGCCAATTATTATTAGTTAGTAACAAGTTGTTACCCTGTATTAATTGGTCATTCAAACCCCTGGTGTGTATGTGCAGGAAAAGTTGTTTGTGAGAGATAGTTTTCATTATTCAATCTAAAAACAATTTATACAGGTGCTGGTTGTTTTTCACCCAGGAATAGATTGTTACGCTAATAAACTGCTCACACCAGGATTGCTTTCACATGGGAACTTGCAAAGTGCCAGCCTGACAAGGCCAGCCACTGATTCCAGGAGAGCAGCCCTTTCTTTATAATTTTCTACCTTACTGCAACAGGTAGTGGCTGATGTTAATGGCACTGGTAATTTAGATTGGGAAAAGATATTTTTCAAAGTGGAGGTTGATCTGGTTTAAAAAGTTTTGTTTCACAAAAATGAACAGTGAGAGCTGATGGGGTAAATAAGGTGGGACAGTGCCTTGAGTGTGGTTCAGGAATTCCTTGTCACTGGCTTTTGCATCCTGACAATTGTACTTTTCTCTTCCAGAGCTGAGCATGTCAAAGAGAATGGCCTTACATATCCAAGCCCTGGAATTGCAAATGGCATAAAGCTGAGTCCTCAGGAAACTCGGCCCTCCTCCCCCGCGGCCTTACCCAGTGCGGGAGAGAAGGTAAAGGATCTGCTGCTGCTCAGGGCTGATCCTGGGGCAGCAAAGGGCAGGTTGGCCAGGCTGGAAAATGCAGGAATGGCCTGGAAAATGCAGGGTTGGCCAGGCTGGAAAATGCAGGAATGGCCTGGAAAATGCAGGGTTGGCCAGGCTGGAAAATGCAGGAATGCTGCTTTCTGTGACCAGCTTGGCATGGGAAATGGTAGAAAATACAGTGGATGTGATGCAATAAATCAGAGCTGGTCAGAGGGAGAGAAAGATGTGCTCCTTTCTGAGCACCAGTAACGCAGTGGGAATGCTGTTTGATCTGGCACGTGTCTGCTTGAACTGGGAAAGGAGGCTCTTTCACAGTTATAAAAATAAAGAGTAAAAAATATGGTCCATGTAATTGGTGCAGCCATGGAGCATATTGGGGCTCACAGAGCAGCAGGTGCCCTACAGTAGCAGGTTGCCATGGAAATGCATCTGGTTGCTACAGAGGGCCTCAAGATACAAAATCTGACATCTGAGTGCTTTTCACAGAGCTCTAAGCAAAACACAGGGAAATGAGCTTGCCTTAGGCTTCCTTTTCCCAATGCTGGGGGCCAGTAGTGGCCTTAATTTACCCATTTCTGTGCTGTGGGATGTTGCTGTCCCAGGAGCCTGGTGCTGGTAACCAAGCTGCTCCACGCCTGCCCTGTCTGATGTGCAATCATTCCTTAAAAAATTCCTTAAAAAAAAAGGAGTGGGGGAATGACACACACAAAGAAACAAGCAGGTTATCATTACCTTAAAAACCTTTTCAATATCCTGTGTAAGAACTTTGCTTTCTCTTTCTCTTTTACAGGTTTTGAGAGAGAGAACCTCTGTGAGTAATGGAGAAACTATCACCAGCCTCCCTATCAGTATTCCTCTGAGCACAGTGCAGCCCAATAAACTCCCTGTTAGTATCCCTCTGGCCAGCGTAGTCCTACCTAGCCGTGTTGAGAAGGTGGTGAGTAAGGGATTGTCAACACTTTCCATCCCTAACTGAAATCCCAGTGGGCAGGAATGGGGTGCTGTGCCCCAGGATCCTCCGTGGGCTGCTCATCCTGGAGGTCTGCTCCTCGGGGGAGGCTGCTGGGGGATGCATCCTCTTGGCTCTTGGATCCTGTAGATTTTTCCTCTCCTTTGTCTGTGGGGTGGAGGGGGGTTCAGCCAGGAAGGAGAGTAAAGTAAATGCCTCAGGAGAGCCTAGTCTGGAATGTCTGTCTGGGTGAAAAGCCTGAGAGTTTGTGGCAGTGGAAGCAGAGAATTGCATGTGTCAATTAGTTCTTAGCCCTGCTTTCTGCAGGAACCTGGGAGAGAATTCTTCTGTCTCAGTCACCTCAAAGCTGCATTTTCTCCTCACACGTGTGCAGGGTGAGCTTGAACAGCCCCTTGGGGCTGGGATACCTCACATGTGAGTGACTGCTCTGTAGCAGAAAGCTTCTGGGACCATCTCTTTTGGAGATGTGACAAGTCCCTGCCTCACTGAGTTCAAAAAGGCCTGGTCCAGTTTCTCCCACCAGTTTGTCACAGCAGTGCTGCAGCAGAGAGCTGAGAAGCATTTGCTGCTTTTCCTGAGAGTTCTGAGTTAGAATCCATCCATGGTTTGTCTTTCACTCCCATATTGGGAAAGCTGGAGTTGTTTCACAGAATTAAATCCATTGCATTTTTCCAGCTGAAGACTTCTGGCTTTAGCACTACCAGAGTCTGCTCAGCTCTGGGTGTCCTTAGGGTAATGTCAGCCCTGGGTGGCACCTCCCTGTTTGTTCAGGCTGCCATTTCACAGGTGTTTTCCATGTTTTGGAGAACATCCTCAGAGAATGTCCCAGAGAACATGGCCTGATGTACTTCATGTTCCCCTTGGGGTTGTTTTGGGGAGCTTTGTGAGCACAGGCCTGGAGACATGATACAACCATCAGTCTCCTCCCTGCTGCATCAGTGGGCTGAGCCATTCCTGCTCCTGGCAGAGCTGTCCTGAGTCTGAATATCCTGTGATGAGGAGCCTCCCTCTCTGCATGGTGCCTGCTGTGTGTGAGATACTACTGCAGTATAATTCATCACTACATTTTTTGGGCCCATAACGTGCTGATCCATGCTTTTCTCAAAACAAGCTGAATCTGGGGCAGACAGGAAGCAGAGCTACTTCCCAGGCAGATGTACTAATGCATGTGAATTTGGTTTAAGCTGGAGATTTCTGATGCTGTTTCCTGAAATGCCTTTTTCTCTCCCCAGAGAAGCACACCCAGCCCAGTTCACCAGAGCAGAGACTCATCGACACTTGAAAAGCAGATTGGTGCTAGTTCTCATAATGGCATAAGCAATGCTGCTGGAAACAAGCCTCTGGCTTTGGCTACCTCAGGTAACAGCCTCACCTGTGCACAGCTGCTCCTCTGTTGGGCAGCACCCAAATGCACCCAGCTGAGTTTTCCAAGCACTTGTTGCCAGGTGCTGCAGGCCCTGGAGTGCTGGATAACTGTGGATGAGACAGAAACTCATGGATGATGCTCTGATGTGTCTCCAGCTTGGGTGCATCTGGCATAAAGGGTTGGATTGATGTGCCTTTACTTGTAAAGAAACAATTGCTGCTGTGAATTCTGTGGGGATCCAGATATTCCCACAGATTTACAGTGTGGCATATCTGCAGAGTGTTGAAGCTGGTATCTGCAGTGGTGACCTGCAGAGTGTCTGCAGCTGGTGACACAGCTGTGTCCTGAGCTGGTGATCTGGCTCTAAAAGTTGTATTTTACAGGGTCTTTAAATAGCAGAATGAATTTTTCGGGACACGTTATGGAGGTGCCTCGTGAGCAGCTGTAAAGGCACAACAACATGGGTGGGAAAAGCTCAAATGGGAGAGGATGGGGATCCCTTTAGGTGCAGACATTGCTTCTGACTCACTCATCCGTGGAAATCATGCGCTTTAGCTACTCTGGGCCAGGAAAAGTAGGTTCTGCAGCTGATCCCTCACCAAAGAGTGCTTTTGTTCTCAGTGTTTACCACCCCGAGGGGCTTGGGTTGTTTCAGTATCTGTTTTGCAAAGGGCTTGGCTGCATTTATCTATAAATCAAATGAAGTATTTAAAAAAACCTTGTTTTAAACCATTACCATGTTGTTCCCTTCTGCCCTTTTCATTTAGAGAGCCCAGGCCATCCTAGAGCCCTAAACCCATTTATGATTACCCCAAGACAAACACTGAATTCCCATCCCAAAGTTCCTTCCTTGTGGAATTTTTCTGCCACTATGTCTTTGAAGGTCCCCTGTCACTCCCTAAGTCCCAGCCTTTTGTTGAATTTGGAGGAGGTGGGCTGTGTGGATGGCAAAGTCCTTCTCTTTTTGGGGAAGGGGAGGACTGAGTCTGGCCATCCATTTCCTTGATGAAAGGAAGGAGTTGAGAGTAGAGGAGCCCTGATTTCAAAAGGGGTAATAGTTCAAACAAAGCTTAAACTCAAATTCCATGTAAAACTGGGAGGAGCACGTGTTCTGTGGGTACCTCCATATAGCAGTGAATTTTCCTGAACTGGCAAGAGAGCAGTGGAAGTCCCTAACCCCCAGCTGGCACCTCAGCACCCAGAGAGCCACGTTCTCACTGCCCTGTGGAAAAGCAGCCCTGTGTTTCCCATGTAATCCAGGGCCACTGGCTGTTCTCCAGGCAGAGCTGGAATCCCTCCTGGCCCTCCCAGCCCTGTACTCAGTGACCTCTCTCTCGCTCAGCCCCAGCAATGATCTATACTTTCCCTCTCAACAGGTTTTTCTTACTCTTCTGGCTCCGTGGCAGTCAATGGAAATCTTACAAACAGCCCAGCCCATCTTAACCATAGTGTTGATCAGGCAGCTCTGGACGACTCTGGGAGTCTCTTTAACTCTGTAGGGTCTCGGAGTTCCACTCCACAACATCCTTTGCTAATGATGAGGAACTCTGGGCAGAACTCCCCTGCTCAGCAGCACTCGAGCCCCCGCTTAAGTGGCCCGGCCCAGAGCCTGGCAGGGGGACTGCAGAGTGCAGAGGCTCAGAAGATCTTTGCCGAAGGAACAAAGGGGGACCTGCAGTGTGATGCAGCGTTTTCAGATCCTGAGAACGAGGCCAAGAGGAGAATCATCTTTACAATCTCTCCTAATACAGGACATGTAAAACAATCCCCTTCCAGCAAGCACAGCCCCGTGCCCGGCAGCGCCCGGCCGGAGGGCGGCCAGGCCCACGGGCAGGACGGGAAGAAGCGGGGCCGGCGGAAGAGATCCAACACTGGGAATGCCAGCGGGAACGCCGCCGTCTCCCCGAAACGCAAACCCCTGCCCTCCGTGGCCGGGCTCTTCACGCAGCCCTCGGGGTCACCCCTCAATATCAACTCCATGGTAAGGGCACGAGCTGGGCTTTGGGAGAGCTCTTGGAGTCAGGGTTGCAGTGTGGGTTGGAGGGTGGTTGCTGTTACCGGTTCCCCAGTGAGCATCTCCTGTGGAAAAGCTGCTTGGGTGAGCATTCAGGCAGGGCAGGCAAGTACACACACACCACACTCACCATGGCTAGCTCAGCAAAGAGAGGCAGAAGGGCCTTTTGTATGGTGTGAAAAACACCTGCAGTGTTCTGTGAAAATTTAAGAAGTTTAATAAAGGAAGGGTTTTCAGCCTGTGAAAAACACCTGCACTCTCCTGTGAAAATTTAAGGCGTTTGATAAAGGACAAGAGGAGACAAGGACCATAGAGCAAAGGTTATTATGGCCAGGTGCATCTTGCACTCAGCCTTTGGGGATACCCCTTAAACACCTTTTTCCTTACATCAGCCTATTGCATATTCATAGACCCTTATGCATATCCATAAACGAGTTTACATATCCCAGGAACTATTTTACATGGCCTCTCCTTGGATCCTCCTTTTTAGAGCATTTGTGTTTCTTGACTGTGGTTTTTGGTTCCTTCTCTTTATCACTTCCAGTTTGGGCCTTGGTCCATATTGTCTTCAGACAGTGCTGATGGTTGGCAGATCTGTACAGGTGTCCTCAGCATGTGTTCATTGGATGTTATCTCATCCAAGCAGGCATTTTAGCACAAGCACACTTTTATCAGCTATTTCACTACTATGTCTAAGCTTAATTAATAATAGCAATAAAAACTATATCGTTATAACACAGTTACTTTAATATCACACATATAAAATCCATTTTAATATTTGTGAAAAGCCAATATTACAATGGGTATCTATAACATATAGTCAGTTCCAGTGAGGTTTATTTCAGCATGCCAGTGGGAAACCAGGGACAAAAGACAAACCATGTGCTCTGCACAAGGTTTGAGTGGGGGGGGTACAGGGGCTGCACAAAGGGCAGGGCAAAGGGCTTTGGCTTTCAGGGAAGATGGGGCTGGCCAGCAGGGGTACTACAACCAAGGAGGAAACAGGGAAAGGAGAAACCACGGGAAGTTGGGACATGGGGGGAAAGGAACTGGGATGGATCAATGTTGGGCAAGACTCCATGGGGAAGTCTTTTCTGTCCACCCAGGTCGGGTAAATTCCATGGTAAGACTATGGAAAGACTATGATAAGTGTCTCCAAGGCAAGGCTCTGGGGATTTCCTGAGGGGGAAGGAATCAGAAGATTCCACAAGGGATAAGCTCCAGGCTCCCAGGCTGGAGCTGGAATTGCCATGAAGGTTCTTTGCAGCAATTCTCCTGCTTCTTGTTTTCACTGAGTTGGTGAACAGTTTGTGTATAAGCAGAATGTCTTCAAAGAGCTCTTTGCTGTCAGAGCATTAAAAATTAAAAATAATCTCTTCCCTCATGACAAAGAGCTTGTTTCTGCAGTGAAGTTGATTTTTGAGGCTGTAGATTCAATATTTTGAAAATAGTTTAAGCTAAGATTGACTAAACAGCAGAGGAGTGCCAGAAGCATATGGCATTCTTGCTAATGAAGCCAGCTAGAGAGTTATGTGCATGTGATCCTGCAGTGTATTTTGAGAAGAAAAGGTTTATCCCAGGTCATCATTTCTGATGTTAAACATAAAATCAATGAATGAAAATTAGCTATTTTTCCAAGTTACATTTAAGCTTTCACCCAGGTTCTGATGCAGGAGGTGGAAGATAGCAGCAGTGCTAAACAAGCAGCTGTTTGATGTCCCAGAGCAAGTTAAACCTGCATTAAAATCCTTAACAAGCTGCTTTTCCAGGGATACTCTCATGTGTAACTGCTTTCTTTCCTTCTCACCCAGGTCAATAACATTAACCAGCCCTTAGAAATAACAGCCATTTCCTCTCCTGAAAACTCCCTGAAGAACTCTCCTGTTCCTTACCAGGACAATGACCAGCCCCCAGTGCTGAAAAAAGAGAAGCCCCTCGTTCAGAGCAACGGTGTCCATTACTCCCCCCTGACATCGGATGACGAGCAGGGCTCTGAGGATGAGCACAATAGCAGCAGGTGAATGCACAGGCACAGTTTCAGGGTAGGGTTTCTCTCAGGGCTGATAACACAGCTCTCAGCAGGAGGGGTGGGTTTAAAGCCTCTTTGTTCTCCTTGCTTGAAGGCCCATCCCATTATCCCAGACCTCTTATGTGGTTGAAGCTGTGAACAGGGAAGGTATTCAGCCAGTAGAATGTGGGAACCTGCTGTTGCTGCTGCTGTGTTTACAAGGCTGGCAGGGTCTGGCCTTGGAGATAACTGCTGGAGAGATGACTGAAAAATGGAGGAGACTGAGGGGAGGCTCCTCGGGGGCTGCAGCTCCTCCCCAGGGGAGGCAGAGAGGCAGGGGCTGAACTTTGCTCTGGGACAGGGACAGGAGGCCAGGAAGGGCTGGAGCTGTGCCAGGGCTTGGCATGGAGCTCAGGGAAAGGTTCTTGCCCCCGAGGGTGCTGGCACTGCCCAGGCTGCCCAGGGAATGGTCCCGGCCCCAAGGCTGCCAGAGCTGCAGGAGCGTTTGGACAGCGCTGCCAGGGGTGCTCAGGGTGGGCTTGTTGGGGTGGCTGTGCAGGGACAGGGGCTGGGCTGATGTGTAAGGACACAGTGACATGTGCCAGCCACCACCCCCACCTCAGCTGCATCTCCTGCGCCCCAATCCTGCTGGCAGCCCCCAGACCAGCCTGTTTGCCCCTCTCCTCCCCTCGATTCAGCAGGAATCAGGAGGGGGCTCAGCCCAGGGATGGCAGGAGCCTGGGAGGGTCCTGGCACAGGGTGCCCAGAGCAGCTGTGGCTGCCCCTGGATCCCTGGCAGTGCCCAAGGCCAGGCTGGACAGGGTTAGGAACACCCTGGGACAGTGGAAGGTGTCCCTGCCATGGCAGGGGTGGCACTGGATAAGCTTTAAGGTCCCTCCCAACCCAAACCATCCTATGGTTCTGAGAGAAATAACCACTATAGTAATGTGTCTCTGCTTCTTGTTTTGAAAGAAAACAAAAAAGTTCTCTGAATGTGCACTAATCCTGTCAAAGAGCAGTAATTCTGTAATAGCTCCTGCCTAAAGTTTGTGGTGGGTTTTTTGGATGTTTATAAATTTCTTTAGTGACACAAAACTGTGGGACTGAATTGGTTTTTTATACTCTCTCATTTGATAAGATCATGAGTAGTATAGATTGTGATGGGAAATGTGCAACAGAAGGTTTGCTACAGGTTTGCTGTAACCTTTCTATTTTCCCACTAGAATTGAGAGGAAAATTGCAACAATATCATTGGAAAGCAAATCTCCACAGAAGACTGTTGAAAATGGTAAGTGTGAATTGTGAAAATGGTAATGGGAATTGTTTGTGGCAATGGCTGAGCCTGGGGATGGGTGAAGCTGACAGTCAGTGGGATGTTTCTCTTTGCTGCTAGACCAAATGTTATTCTTTATCATCATTAAGCCAGATGGCTGCTAATTACAGATTTTGGGTCACTTCTTTCTGTAGTCATAGGTCAACAAAGATCTGACCAGTTTTTTCACTGACTCAGGGTTTGAGGAGGGATCTGTAGTACAGGTATAGGGGGACAAAGCAGATCAGTATTCTCAGACTTTTCCAGAGTGTTAAACTGATTTTCAAGGACTTTTAGATGACTTCACAAGTATTTCTGCCTTTGGTTCAGAAATAGAATTACAGGCTGATTAAAGGTGGGTTTTGAAGGATAAAAAATGTGGGTGCTGTTCAGAGAAGGGTCTGGATCACCAGGAGCAGCTGAGGGAGCTGGGGGAACTCAGCCTGGAGAAAAGAAGGCTCAGGGAGTCCTCACTCTCTACAGCTCCCTGAGAGGAGGGGACAGCCAGGGGGAATCAGGCTCTGCTCCCAGGAAACAAGGGACAAGGCAGGAAGAAATGGCCTCAAGCTGTGCCAGGGGAGGTTTAGATTGGATATTGTGAGAGTTTCTTCACTAAAAGGGTGGTCAGGCATTGGAAGGGGCTGCCCAGGGCAATAGTGGAGTCACCATCCCTGGAGGTGTTCAGAAAATCAATGGATGGGATGCTTGGAGACATGGTTTAGTGATAACCGTGGTGGTGGTGCTGGTTGATGGTTGGATTTTATGATCTTAAAGTCTTTTCCAGCCTTAAGGACTCTGTGATTCTATAAAACCCTGTTCTCACGGGGCAGACTGAGTGAATGCTGTTTACTGACATTTACAAACCTTCCCCCCGCAACCAGGTGGCAGCATATCGGGGAGGAAACAAGCACAAAGCAACGAGAACATGAACAGCAGCAAATGGAAATCGACTTTTTCACCGATATCTGACATCAACCTGACCAAAACCACAGACAGCCCCTTGCAGGCCGTGTCAGCTCTGAGCCAGAACTCCCTGTTTGCCTTCAGGCCTCCCTCCGAGGACGGGCTGCCCATGGACACCAAGGTCCCAGGACACCCCAGGAAGAGCCTGGCAGTGCCCTCGGATGGGCTGAGCCCTGGCACAAACCCCCCCAATGGCTTCAGCTACAACGGGGGCCTGTCCTCCGAGCTGGGCCTGCACGGCTTCATGGACAGCGCTGCTCTTCCACACAAAGCTGGGGATGGCTCGGCTCCCAACTGCTCCCTGGGCTTCCCCTCGCAGCGAGGCAAGGACCTGGGGGTGTCAGACACCAACCTGTTCCTGAACAAGAGGCAGCTGGAAGGTCTGGGCACCAAGGGAGAAGAGCTGAGCCGGCCGGGGGTGAAGGGCAAGGAGCTCAGCGAGCTGAGCGCCCGAGCGGGGGGGGCTGTGGAGAAAAACTCTGTGCAGCACAACGGAAAGGTCGGCAAGGGAAGGGACCGAGATGTGGAG
This sequence comes from Onychostruthus taczanowskii, assembly GCF_017590055.1. NCBI lineage: Eukaryota > Metazoa > Chordata > Aves > Passeriformes > Passeridae > Onychostruthus > Onychostruthus taczanowskii. Next base: position 192,636 of record NW_024497630.1, on the reverse strand, counting down.
TTTAAAAACGGCCACAACCTTTTCATTTCTGCTGCTGTTTCGTCTGGTGGCCTTCTGAATGGTAAAAGCCTTTCTACTGCTGTTTCCTCAGCAGGGAACCCAGCGCCGTCTGTCCCGACGCACCATCCTTTCCTCAACACTCTGACCACTGGATCGCAGTTCCCCCTCGGCCCCATGGCCTTGCAAGCAAACCTCAACTCGGTGACAAATTCCTCAGTATTGCAGTCCTTATTTAATTCAATGCCAGCTGCTGCCAGTCTGGTCCACGTGTCATCAGCTGCAACCAGACTGACTAACTCTCACACTATGGGGAACTTCTCTCCTGGGGTTACAGGTGGAACAGTTGGAGGTAGGCAGAACTCTTTCTCTGGTATAAGACAGGGCCTAAAGGAAAGTCTGACACTGCCTCTCCAGGGGTGAAACCCTTTCATTTCTACAGGATGCAAAGCAGATCTGTCCCACATAACCAGTCTCCTCTCTCTCTCTTTCTCTCTCTTGGAATTGCTAGGATGATTTCAGTTCCCTACAGTGAAATCTCATGAGCTTTGTCTGCTAGATGAGCTTGTTGTACCACCTTAATGAAACAATACACCCAGACTTTGTGATTGATAATGTTTGCTTGTTCAGATGTTGCTGTGTTGGAACCAACTTAGGTCTGCCTGCAGGTAACAGATTTGACTTGTCCTGCTACCATGTTAAGGATCTCTAACTTGTCAACTTGAGTAAAGGTTGAGTTTAGGCCTTGAATGGATTTAGCATGATCCAGGAGGAGCAGAACATCAGAGGAGCTGGTGTTGGGATTTCTATAGCATTCTGATCTTGAATGGACATGAAGAGCATTTCTTGGCCAGGAAGGGCAATGCCATATGCACCTTGCACTTCTGGGATTCTGCACAGGCTTGGCTTCTGTGCCCACACCGGGGACAAACTGGCAGGACAGAGGATAGGCTGAACCTGCCATTTCTAAGTGTCTAGGGCAGTTTTTCTTACCTGTCCATAATCATTCAGGCACCATGTCGGGAAATCCTAACTCTCACATCTCTCAGCACGTAGATTTGCTGGAATTACACCTCCCCTCTGCTGCCCTGTAAGTGGGGGAGCAGGAGGATGGGGAGGGAAGAGAAGCACTTTGAGTCTTCAGATAAGCAACTCTAAGATCACTTCTAATCTCATCAAAACTCTGCCCGTGTGGTATAGAACTGACAGTTCTTGGGTCTGACCATTTTTCCTCGTGGCATTTAGAGGTTGGCAGTAGGAAAGGTAAGTGGAACCTTTTGTACCTCCTGGCCTGCACCATTATCTCTTCATTGCTTGCTGCCTTCTCACGCTGCACATTTTTGTATGGGGCTGTAACTATTATAATTTTGCTTGTGTTTGTTTGTTTCCTTTTTTTTTTTTCTTTTTTGTTTTGTTTCTCTTGTCACTTGAGACTGTACAAAGCCCATCTGTTGAAGCTGAGTTTTTCTCTCCTGTTTGCAGGTATTTTTAACCATGCGGTGCCTTCTGCCTCCTCTCCTCATCAATTTGGAGCCAGTTTCAGCAGCAGTGCTGTCTCTAGCAGCACCGTGCTAAGCTTAAACCCTCTGCAGGCTGTTGCCAGCACCTCATCCTCATCCTTCCCACCCTCTTCCTCTAATTTAGTAACATCTAGTGAGACTAGACCTGCTCAGCACCTCAACAGAGCTCCAGTGCAATCTGTCTTCCATCCCCCTCCACCCCCTCCTAACGTGTCCTTGCCTCCCCCTCCTCCTTTACTCGCTTCTAACTCCGAGCCTGCTCTCCTGCAGAACCTGCCCTCCATCCCTCCTGGCGAGACGTTCCTGCCCTCCTCCTCCTCTGCTCCTGTCCAGTCTAACTCTTCTTTGTCTCTTAAACTGGCTTCTCTCCAGCACAAACCCTCCCGTCCCTCCTTTACAGTCCATCACCCGCCCCTGCCCCGCGTGCTCCCGCAGCCCAACGCCGCTGGCACGGCCGCTATGTGGGTGACCCTTGGCATGCAGCCTCCTTATGCTTCGCACCTTTCGGGGGTTAAGCCACGATAAAGAGCTTGCTTAGCTAACAGTTCTTGTTTTGTAAGGTAAGGCCAGACACAAAACCAGAGGAGTTTGCGTGCGAGATGCTCACTGACGCTTCTTCCTTTGCAGAGAGAGGTCGGGGCCGGGCTCCGTGAAACAGGAACCTCTGAAACGGGGAAAATGGGCCCTAAAATGGGGGACAGAAACCTCTAAAATGGGGAGAGGAATCTCTAAAATGTGGGGAGCAAATCAGCTGGTGGCAGAGGATGGGAAGTGTTGGTGCTCTCTGTTCTGGGAGTCAGGATTTCTCGACAAGGAGTGCTCACAGGGGTAACTCTGCTCTGGCTCAGGGTTATGTTCAGGCTGAGGTCTCTTCATAGAAAGAGAAAGGATTCTTTCTGGAGGTAGTAACAGGAGGAAATGCCTGTTTTCCATGTGGTTTTATACAGTTTTTGGAAGTGGATGTTGCCCATCCGATCCCCCTCCCCTCTTGCACAGCCTGTTTATCCCAAACCAGTCCTTGTCCGTAGCATTGAGGTGCCCAAAGGTGCCTCTTTGTGACTCTTTGTGACAATGTGGTGGTCAGTAAAAACTGCCAGTCAACAACAGCTGCTCTAAATAGTCATAAAGTTAACAATCTCTAGGTTATAAGCTTCAGCTTTGCTTGGAGAGCAAATTCCCTGGGCCTGCAGTGCAGTCAGTGTCCCCTGCATCACTGGAAACACAAGCACAGGTAGCAGAGAAGGGCTGTGACCCCCTGTCACTTCCCTGTGCTGGACTTGCTGCCAGGGCCAGCAGGAACAGCCCCAGCAGATGTTTTATTTTTGCTCACAAGCCCTGGGAGCACAGGGAATGTGCAGGGGGAAGTGGGCTCCACTCCACAAAGGCTGTAGGAGAGGAGGGTTCTGGAGGCTGTGTGCATTTCTCCTGCAGCAGGTATTTATTGAACTGTCTCTAGAATAAACTGTACCACCACAGAGCTGGGTCCTGTGGTTCATCAAACACTCTGTGGCAATCCTGCTGTACCAACTCGTGCTTGCCAAGTGCATCCAGCGTGTCCAGCCCCAGAGCTGGCTCCGTGCTTTCCTTGTAGGTCTGTGATATTGTTGCTGTCCACTGGTACCAAAACTACAAACGTGGTTGAACACACTTTGCTGCTTATAAAACTCGATTACAACATACCTGAGAGAGCCTCTGTGCATTGTGTGTAGTGTCTTCCTCATCAAATTCCTCCTCAGACACCACAAACCCCTGGTTAGGCTTTTGGGAGGCACGTAAGTATTGCCAGGTCCTTCCCTGCAGGAAAGGGAGGCTGAGGAAGCGCTTTGTGTGCCAGCAGAGAGGAGGGCTTGGAAAACCCCAAACAGAGAAAGGATGGAGATGAAAGAAGATGGGGATGATGGGGAGGGTCAGTTTGGGGTCTGTGTGTGAGGACAGTGTGAGAGTCTCTGTTGGAATTACCTGGATATGAGACCATGATGGACTAGGATCCATCAGGTGTGACTGTCCCTTGTCACTGAAAAATACTGAAAATAGAGGCAAAGCACAGAAGGGACTTGGAAAAGAGTAGCTGGGTGTCAAAGCTGGGTTGTGGAGCACAGGAGCAGAACTGATGGTACCAGAGGTGATTGTGATCCCAAGCCCTGTGACTTGAAGCCAAGGTATTTGAGCAGTGCCCTTGATTTCAGTGCGGACAGAAATGTGTTCAGATGTGCTCAATCCTTGGGGAACCAGGGCTGGAAGCAGGAACTGGGAACTGAAATAATCTGCTTTGCTTCTCTGCACTGGAGCCAGAGCTCTAGGTGCTCACCTGGACAAGAGAAGGCTCCAGGGAGAGCTCAGAGCCCCTTGCAGGGCCTGAAGGGACTCCAGGAGAGCTGCAGAGGAGCTGGGGACAAGGCCTGGAGGGACAGGACCCAGGGAATGGCTGCCACTGGCAGAGGGCAGGGCTGGATGGGATCTTGGGCAGGAATTGTTCCCTGGCAGGGTGGGCAGGCCCTGGCACAGGGTGCCCAGAGCAGCTGTGGCTGCCCCTGGGTCCCTGGCAGTGCCCAAGGCCGGGCTGGACAGGGCTGGGAGCAGCCTGGGATGGTGGGAGGTGTCCCTGCCATGGCAGGGGTGGCACTGGGTGGGCTTTGTGGTCCCTCCCAACCTGAGCCATTCTGGGATTCATAATGTCCTTCCCCCACAATAATAACAAAACTCAAAGCAGATTAACTTCTACTATAAAAAGGTGAAGTACTGAGGGGGAAAATACCTTTTTTACTCTTTTCCCCTCACTTGATTTCAGACCCATAGGACAGAGTTCAACACAGCCACAGCTTGAAAAACTGCAGCTTTTGGAGGGGCCACACGTCCCTTGGAACATCCTTCCTTTCCTCTAATTGGGATTGGGTCAAGATTTGCTTCATCTGAAGAGGTCTTGGAGCAATGTAGGAATGATTGACACATCTAACAACACAGCAGATTTTTGCCTTTTATTTAGATGAGTCTCTTCCTCTCCTCCTGTTGTGCAGGTAACTAGGATTTCTACCTCAACCCAATGTGACCTATGCAAGGACAACGTGGACCAACTTCACTCGGCTTCCACTGAAAGGTGCTCACCTGGCCTGTGCAGGGGTTTCTACTCTTACTACTGGACAAAAAAAAAAAAAAAAAAACATAAAAAAGACCTAAACAACAGAGCATACAATTACTGTGAATCTGACTAAAAAAAAAGGAAAAAAGGAAAAAAAAAAAAAGGCAAAAGAAATGCTTAAAGCTCCAGTTTGTATTGTTGATAGTTTAGATAAAATATTTATCTTTTTTTTAAAGTGAAAACAATTTTGACTTATTTTATTCCACCTAGATTCATAAATACAAGTTATTATTATTAAATTCTCTGAATACTAAAGGACTGGCACACCAGCAGAGATGTAAAAGAGCCTCCTCGGTGCTATTTTGTCCGTCAGAACTGTGCCTCTGGTTTGAATCCTTGGTGCTGATTTTGGGGGTTGACCAATGCCAAACCCAGTTTTTAAAGGTCTGCAGATTATTTATTCCCTTGACTGTGTTCATATCCCAAAATCCTCTTGGTTGGCAGCCGGGGCTGGCAGAGGAAGGAATTCTCCCCCTGGGGTTTGGTTCGGACTGAGCCGGGCGCTTTTTAACTGGGTGGGTTTTAATTGAGTTTGTGACTAACGAGGGCTCTGTGCTCCCCTCTGGAGCAGCCTGGGCAGGCACAGCCCACGCAGGCACAGCTGGAACAGGAGAAATCCAAGTCCTGCCCCATCCAAACTACTTCCCTGGGCCATTTGCAGTTGCTGGTGGTGCTGGGGTCACTGTGAATTTTGGTAGCTGGTCTGGTAACTTGCTTCTTGGGGCTGGCCTTGGTGTTTGAACAGGGTGTGTGCTGGCTGGTGCTGGTGCAGCCCTTTCCCCAGCTTTGGGAAGACTGAACGTTGTGTTTCTGTCCTGCTGCAGGCTGCAGAGTTTGCTCAGCTCGTTGTTCTTTCCTTCCAAGCACGACGTGTTTCTTGGTAGGGTTTTAATACTTGACTCCGACCCGGCTTGGCCGTGTACATGGATTAACAAGGTGCATTTTGCTTTTGTGTTCCTTTGCTTTTGAGTAGGTTCTTGAATGGTAGTTCACAAAAACACCCTGACCTGGCTGCCTGTGCTGTCACTGTCCCCCTGGGGCAGGCACTTGCGTCGTGACTCGGTGTCGTGTGTGCAGGAAGGGCTGATTTTATAGAGCTGAAAACTTCTGAGTTTCCTATGCTTTATTTCCTTTGTTTTTAGTTTGTACAATGCACAATTAACCTGTAAAAACTTATTTATTCAAGTGCACAAAGTGAGGAGGAGAAGGAGGATCCATTTAAGTAGAAATCAGGCTGGTCTGAGTTCAGGCTGGGCCAAGCACCAATAAAGAAAACTACAGTAGAAAGGGGATTGCAACAGCAAAATGACTGGAAAAAAAATCACATTCAGGCTTTGGAAAACAGGTGCTCATAGGGGCAGCACTGTCTTTAAAGCCCTTCTAGTGCTCCCTGGTGAGTCTCCCACTGCAGCAGGAGCTCCATGGAGCCCCCCAGGGTCACAAAGAGCTGCTCTGGGTTTGGGGTCAGTGAGGTCCCTGTGCCCCCCTGGGCTCTCCTGCTGCCTGGATCCAGCAGGGTTGGGAGTGTTTGGGAAGGCTCAGGGCCTGCAGCAGCTCCCACCCTCTGCAGGGCTCAGCTCTGTGCCTCAGCCTGGGCAGTCTTGGGGAGGTTTAGGACCAAGTGCAGTTGTCCTGTGGATTCCTGGCTGTGTCTTCCGTGGCAGCCTCTGGGCTCTGGCTTTGCCTCCTTATCCACTGGGAGGGGACTGAAAGCCCTGGGAGTTGGGGGCATTTTGGACTGGTTTCTGCTTTGTGTGTCCTGCTGAGGGACTGGCAGCACGAGGAGAACCTGGGAAAGGGCAGGAATGCTCAGGGTGAGAGGAACATCCAGTAGCTTCTCGTAGGAGCCAAACACAGTGTATGTCCTGGAATCCAGGAGCACAGTAACCCAGATGTTCTGCAGCTGGGAGTTGGGCAGCTCCAGCTTCTCCCCAGCACACAGCAGAGTGCTGGGGCCTCTGGAGACTGTAAATGAGTGATTGCTGGAGGGGCAGCAGCCTTAATTAATTCCTAATTACCTCTCACCCATCATTTATATCTCTGGTGAAAGAGAGAGAGGAGGAAATACAAGTAGAAGCTTTTCGTCCCCTGGTTTGATCAGACCCTTTCCTGCAGAGGGACCAGGATATGGTGCCCCTTGGAGCTCTTGTGCCTCCCTTCACCTCCAGCCATGGAGATCCAGGAAGAAAACTCAGCTGCCATCCCTGTGCTGGTTTGGGTGGTGCCCGAGGCACTCCCAGGATTCCTGCTGGAGAAGGAGCCAACCCACAGATCCCATGGAACCCTCTGGGCACTGCTCCACGCCTGGGTCACCTGTGTCACCCCCCTGCTGGCACCTGACCCTCCCTGGATGGAGGAGGGACAGATCCTTGTGGCAATGATGTGCTCTGCATCCAGCAGCTCTGGGGAGCCAGCTGAGCTGTCAGAGAGGTCAGGGTGGCCTGGCCACTGTCATCCCACAGCTCAACTCTCTGGTCTGAAAGATCTTTTCCAACCTGCACAATTCTGTGATTCCAGGACCCTTTGGAGAAAAGGCCTTGGGTGAGGAGTTTGTCCCCTGCTCTTTGCTGGGTGCTGTGGAAAAGCAAAGCCTGTCTGTCCCTCAGTGTCACCTTTGGTGGCCAGCCAGTGTCCAAGGCAGGGCTGGCTCAGGAGCAGCCTCAGGAATGGGCAGCACAACCCCTGGAGCTCAGCACTCACCTGTGACTGAGCCACTGCCATCCCCCAGGATTTTTGAGTCTGTGACTCTCCAGATGTGATCCAGGAAGGCCCAAGAGAACCAGACCCAGGAGAGAATCTTTGGGATTCCTGGGAAGGGATCCAGTCAGCCTGAGCATCAGCCTTGCCCTGCCTGTGCACCGCTGCCTGCTGGCATCCCAGTGCCTGCTGTTCCCACCCTGGTGGGACCTGGAGCTGCTCCAGCCTTGCTGGTGTCTTCCCCCAGCCCAGGCCCTGCACTGCTGCTGCTCCTGGTCGTGGTTCCAGATTGTGCTTCCAGAGGGGCCTGCTCAGCACTGAGGTGGAAGCCAAGGGGACAGTTTGGGGCTGGTGCCTCGGCACTGGCTGAGCTGGGAGATGTTTTTGCCAAGAGATTCCTGGTTTTGTCTTCCCTCTCCCCTGACCTTTTATTGCTTTGCCATGATGTGGGGCAAGCTCAGCTTAAAATCGTGGACTCACAGAACATCCTGAGTTGGAAGGGACCTGGAGGCTCATCAAGTCCAGCTCCTGGCCAGTCTCCTGCTGCTCTGTCTGCACACTGGGAAGAGCTCTCACCTGGCTGGAGGCAGACCTTGGAGCTGCTGGGATCTGATCCATATGGCCACAGCTGTGACCCCACTGCTGGAGCACTGAGCCAGGAGCTGAAACCTGTTTGCAATAATTGAAGATCCTCTGGAGCAATCAAAACCAAACAGTTCCAAAACAGAGAATTTCTCCTGCTGGTGCTGGGTCCAGTCCTTCTGGGGCTGTCACACAATTCCCCCTCCTCCACACCCCTGCTGCCAGCAAAGGACTCGCCAGGAAGCAAAAACACATCTTGGAGCAAGTCTGCTGCCAAAAAAATGGAACTTCCTGAGTGCTGTGCTGAGGAAAACCTGTCCCTGCTGCTGAATGTCAGCCTTGAGGAACAAGGCTTGCGTGGGCTCTTCCTTTCTTGGGCATTTGCCACCTTTGGCTCACCAGGCCCAGTCCCCTGGGACCCACGGTGCTGGGAGGACTCCAAAGGCACTGGACCTAAATTTGGGATTTGTTGCAGATGAGTAATTCAGCAGCAATTCTTCTTCCATCAGCCAGGGGTGTGGAGACACCCAGCAGTTGGATTGCTGAGGGAGAGAGTGGGAAGGCACTGCTGAGGATGCAGAGGCTGGATCCGAGCTGGTGCAGGGGATAATGGGGGCTGGAGGTGTCCCTCCATCCCCTCTAGGCTTGGTACAAACGAGGCTGTTCCCTGCAGGAAGGTGTGGATCAGTCTGGGAGCATCTTCACCTCCCTTCAGCTGTGGATGCAGTGGGAGAGAGGAGGAAAGCAGCTTTTTGGGGAAGCAGCAGGGAGTGCAGCACATCCTCACTGTCCTGCCATTCTGGGACTGAGCTCATCTCCAGCTCCTTCTGATCACCAGGAATTTGTGTCTCCTCGACCACACAGACCAGAAATTCTTGTGCTTCCATCTCTTTATCTTCCTTCCTGTTGGGGCAGCACTTCACCTTCCATGCAGGCTTTGTGCTCCCTCTGCTCGTGGCTGGGGTTGGGCTCTGGCTCAGCCTGGCATGGGAAGTGGGATTCCCCCTCACTCCTGGGATCAAGCTGAGCTTGGAGGGTCTGGGATCACACCCACAGTCCCTGAGGTCCTGCAGGCAGGAAGGTGACATCACTTGGTAATGAATGAATTTACTCATCTCTTTTTGAATCCAGAGATTCCAAATCCCCAGGACTTGACACTCCTTAGTGTGAAACTCACCCAGCTCTGGGTCGCACTCAGTTCAGCTGAGTCACTTCTTTGTTTAGTCAAATTTAATCCTTGAGGAAGTCACTTGAACAATTTCAATCTGGGAGTGGAGAGGTTTCCAGTCTGATCAGCTCTTCCATCCCACCTGGAAACATGTCCAGCTGCAGCATTGCTCCAGGGCTGCCTGGGGCTGTGTCCCTGCCCTCACCCCTGGGGACAGGTTTCCTTCTGAGACGTGTGCTGGGGTCACTTCTTCAGCCTTCTTTGGGGTTGGACCTTTAAAGGTGCTTTCCAATCTTCCCAAACTGTTCTGATTCTGTACAGACACATCTGGGAGGAGGTGGGTGAGAGCCAGCCCTGCCTCACCTGCTGCTCCTGCACCTTCACCCCAGCTCTGGGGTACAACAGCTCAGGTGCTCCCCACCACAGGGAATTTGCTGCCTGTGCTCATTGTTTCCATCTCAGCCCAGCCTTCCCTTGGAAGGACCTGGATCTTTGTGTTCTGCTGGGCTGCCCCTTCCAGGCCTTTTCTTTTGGCCATGGGCAGGCAGCCTGGGGTTTGGTTCTTGCTGGGATTGTGTGTTCAGAAAGCAGAATCTGCTACCAGTGGATATTTTTCCACTTGTAAGAGAGTCCAGGCAGAGGAGAGGCCGAGGGGTGGTGGCAGGGCCAGTCCCAGCAGTGCAGAGCTGCTGGGGACACCCAGCCCTGGCTCAGGGAGGGGACAGTCAGTGCTTCCGGCCCCTCTGAGTCCCTTCAGGGCCCACCTTGGCACTGGGGATCTGTGCCAGCTGTGCCAGCTGTGCCCTCGGGATGCTCTGGCTCCCCTGCCCTGCTCCGGGTCCTGCTGGTTGCTGGCAGAGGAGACTCCCGGTGCTGGGGATTCCCCTCCTGCTCGGCCTTCCCTGGGCCCTTCCTTCCCTCCCCAGCCCGGCCCGGGCTCACTGTCCCCAGGGAGCTGCTCCTGGAGCTGCCACTCCCCAGGGTCCCGGGTTCCTCCTGTCGCTGTCACCTCCTGTGTGACCCCTTTGATCTCGGTGCTGGAATTCCCCCTCTGCCCCAGGGCAGGGAAACCTGAGGGGTCTCTGTTTTGTCCTGGATAACTCCACCCTGGAATGATCCCAGCTCCCCGGGGTGGCTGTTGTGGAAAATTCTGCTTTTCTTGTTTTGCCTGAGCCAAAAGCACAGAGAGGATTAAGGGCTGGGAGCAGGGGAGGGCCTTGGACAGGGCTGTGAACCCAAAATGCTTTTGGGGAGCAGAAACTACACAGTGTTTTTGTGAACTATCTTTGCAGCACTGAGGAAAAATCACAGGAATTGGAGTTTTGGGAGTAGAGATGTGCAGTCAGTGTATGAATATTTGAAGTCTTACTGGTTTTAAAGGTATTTTTTGATTTTTTTTTTTTGCTTCATTTCCATTTTCCGCTCCATTTGCGGATCAGGTTTTCACTAAAAGCTGTTTCAAAATGTTGTTGTGCCATATTTTATTTATCCTTATACATTATAAATATATAAATATATATTTAGACTGAATATTGCATTGAAAGATGCTTTTATTGGGAACTTCAGGGTTTAAACCCGAGACAAAAAAAAAAAAAAAATTGGGAAAAAAATTCTCCAGTACTTTTACTGTTTGGGACCTTCTTCCTGAAGAGGTTCCTTGAGTTCTTTATGGTGTAAAAACAAAATTACATCCAAATATTCCAAGTTTAACAATGCTAACCCTGAAGTTCTCAGGTTTGTGATCCTTTGGTTTTCTCGAGGTACATCTGGTTGCTTTTCTGGTGCAGTCAAATAATTTTTTAAAAGGTTTTGTCTCTGGAGTTATTGAGGAAAAGGTGGAATGGGTTGATCCATCCTGCTTGGCTTTTTTAACCTATTAATCTTTGAAGTGATCGATTTCCAATTAAAACCCAACTTTTTAGGTCTCTGTTCTACTTAAACTTTTTAGGAGTGAGAGCCTGCCCTCGCTGAGTGGGACTTGGATGGGGAAAGCAGTAGATGATGAGGTTGCTGTTGCTCAGGAATTGATTAGTAAACTTTTAACTACTAATAAAAATCCATTTTTCAATGGATTTTTAGAAAAACCCATTTTCTTAGGACAGTGATATGGGATGTTTCCTAGTGAATAGGAATTAGTTTATATAGTTTAGCCTATTAAACTGAATTATTTAAAATTCAAACTTCCCCTAATTTATCTCTTTTTTTTTTTTTGGTTTTTTTTTGTTTGGTTTTTTTTTGGTTTTTTTTTTTTTTTTTACATACTGGTAAGTTGTTCTGTCATTCCTTTCATTCCTGCCTAGCAGTAGTGTGAATTCTGGTGTGTATATATGTATGTATAATATATATATTTCCACCCGGCCTTTCTAATTCTCCACAATGTAAGAGTTAGTTTTTGCTCCCCTCCCTCCACTTAATTTCTTGTGTCTCCCTTGATTTGTAATTGAAACGATGCTTTGAAGTTTTGTCTTTATATTAAAGTGTCTGTATTTTAATACACCGAGCTCGTGTGGCCTTTCACTGCCTCAGCAGAATCAGGAGGGAAATGGGATTTGGGGTTTTGTGGGGCACAGGGGGACCCCTGAACCAGGCAGCACCTTCAGCTCTGGGGTCTGGGGATCATTTGGGGGTTTGGGGATCCTGTGCTGGGCACTGGGGAGGGACAGCAGGGCCTGGGGACAGCTCTGCGCCCATCAAGGGACACTGGGGGGCTGGGGGTGTCCAGGGAAGGGAATGGAGCTGGGGAAGGGTCTGGAGCTCCAGGAGGGGCTGAGGGAGCTGGAAAGGGGCTCTGCCTGGAGAAAAGGAGGCTCAGGGGGGCCCTTGTGGCTCTGCACTACTCCTGACAGGAGGGGACAGCCTGGGGGGGTCGGGCTCTGCTCCAGGGAACAGGGACAGGAGGAGAGGGAACGGCCTCAGGCTGGGCCAGGGAAGGTTTAGATTGGAAGTTGGGAAAATTTCCTCACTGAAAGGTTTGGGAAGTGTTGGAAAGGGCTGCCCAGGGCACTGCTGGAGTCACCAGCCTCAGGAGCACAGGAACAAAGTGTGGATGTGGCACTTGGGACACAGGACAGTGGTGGCCGTGGCAGTGCTGGGTCAGGGCTGGACTCAATTTTTTAGAGGTCTTTTCCAACCTAAACATTTCCATGATTCCCAACCCATCCAAGCTCTGTTCCCTTTTAGCCAGCAGGCAGCCAGGGATGTGTTTAAACCTCGGAGCTGGAGGCCACAAACACTTCCTGAGCCAATTCCCTGTAGGATTCAAAACAAGACACAGCCCCAGCCTCACCCAGAGCCCCCAGCCCTGGCTCTGCTGGGCCCCAGCCTGACCCAGCTCCTCTTCCTACACAGGTTTGTCAGCTGCCCCTGGCCTGGCCCCAGTACCAGTTGGATTAGCTGACCTCTAAAGGCTCCTTCCAACCCAGAATATTCTCTGATCGTCTGAAAAAGCCTCTCCACAGCCCCTGGTGGAGCCACCCCCCGCTGGGTCCTGAGCAGGAACCACACCTGGTGCCCCTGGGCAGGCCCTGAGCTGGCTCCAGCCACCCCTCCCGGGCAGGTTTTGGTGTTGTAGAACAGTTCTGACCATCACAAAGATTAAAACAGGATTTATTGGGAATGTTCACTGTACAACACAGAAATGGCTCTCAGGGAGCCTGGAGCTGGCTCTCGCTGAAACACAACAAGCAAAGTCATCAGAATGTGAAAAATGCAACTGTCTGTAAATCAGCAGCAGATGATGCAGATTTCCAAGTTCTACAAAGTACCACCCTCCCTCCCTCTCCCACCCCGTGTCCCAGCCCTGCCCTACAATGGATCTGAGTCCCTGGGCCTGGCCTGGCCCCGGCAACTCTTCACAGCTTTTGTTGTACATTCAGTTAGGAAATGTCATTGGTGATGAACATTCAATTCAGTGTTGGGCTTTGCTCTTGCTCACCCAGCTGTCCCCTGGAACAGCAAATCAAACACCCATTTTCTGCACAGTGACACTGAGGGTGGCAGCTCCACCTGGGGAAAGGTGTCCAGTGAGGAGGCCACCGAGTCCTGCAAGGCACAGGTGACACATTTGCTACAGTGGTGGCAGGCCCAGCTGAGAACTCAGCTCTGCTTTGTAAAAATGCAGGCTGGGCAGGATTAAAATGCCCTTTGGAGTCATCCAAGGATACTGATTCCCTAAAACACAGCTCCTGGGTGTTCCTGCTCTTAATCCCTCGCTGCTGCTTCCCCTGGAGCTGCCATCTGTCTGCAACCCAGCCTGGATTCTGCTCCCTCCCTGCTGCCCTCAGCTGAACCCCCAGGGCAGCTGCCCTTCAGCTCATTTTGGTAATTTCTGGAGCAAGCACCTGGAATGATTCAAGGGAAAGGGAGCATCTGGGGAGGGAAAAGGGAAAAATCTCAGCTTTGAGATCAAAACTAAAGCATCAGTGACGGGTGTCACTCCTGGTACTCAGCTGCATGAGGTAAAGAGGGAACACCAGCAGACCAAAGGCTGCAGTGTGGGTTCTGGTTTGGATGTTAATTCCCAACCAAGGAGGAAAAGACACCAAAATTCCCTTCAAACCCAGCTCAGAGGCTGCTCCACTCCCTCCCTGGGCTGGGCAGCTGGAGGGGAACAACGCCCAGGGCTGCAGCTCCCAAAGGCCAGGCCAAGCCCCAGCCCTGTTCCTGCTGCCAGCAGCCTCTGACAGTGACTCCTGGGACCTTCCCAGAGGCCTTTCCTGGGAGTTTTCCTGGGCTGGTTCCAGGGAAGCTGCTCTGGCAGTCAAGAATCTGGGTGTACTGCAGACTTGGGTGTGGGGAGTGTCCTCCATCCTTCATGTCTGGGCAGTTTTCCTTGGTGCAGCCAGAGCCAGGGCTGATCCTATGGGGATGTTGTTCCTAATCCTTATCTCTTCCCTGCAGGAGCTCCAGGACAGGCAACCCTGGTTCCCTGGCAGCTCACTGTGACCTTGGCACAGTTTTTTGGTCTGTCCCTTTGGACAAAGGGGACACACAGAAGGGAGAAAAGCTGCAGCAGTGGCTCAGGGAATGAAGGGTTAATGCCTGGCTGTGCGGGTGCATGTCCTGCAGCTCCATCCTCCAGCCAAAGGGAGCAGCTCCTGCCTTTGCCAGCTTCTCCATCTGCCTCCTCCCTGGGAAGCTGGATCACTGCAGAGCTCTGCAGCCAGGCAGGATCACACAGGGATCTCTCCCTGCCTTTGTTCCCTCGTGCTCTGCAGCTTTGTTCTTTTGGATGGGCTTATCCAGCCCCCAGGAATTGCAGCACCTGCCATGGGGAGGGAAAAGAGGACCCCAAGAGGTCGTGGCTGCACAGGGCTGCAGATGCTCCTCTCCATCAGCTGGAGCTGTGGCTGAGCTGGAGGAACTCCCACTCCTCCCTGGAGGGCAGGAGGGGGTTTATTTGGAGCTCAGAAATGCATCAGTCACATCCTCTTACAGCCAGGAATGAGCCCTGGGCTGGCTCCTGGGAGACTGCAGGAGGATCCTGAGCAGAAGGGTGGAGCTGGCCCGGGTGGCCCCAGCACAGCCTGGAGGAGAGCAGGTGCTGGGAGCTCTGTCAGCCCCTGCCTCTGCCCACCCCAGGGCTGGGGGCTCTGCTCCCACTGCAGCACCCACGGAGCAGCTCAGCCCCCCAGCTGGGGCACTGGGAATGTGCAATGAATTCCTTAAAAAAAAAAGTACAAAACGATTGGGGTAATAAATAAAAAAGTCCCGTGGTCACTGTGGGGAGCTGCTGTCCCTCCCAGGGGGCTGGGGTGGAGCCAGCTGCAGCCAGGTGAGGGTTACTGCCTGTGTGCTCCCAGCTGGAAACGAGCTTCCTCCGAGATTCCATACTGCTCCAGGGGGTCCTGTGGGGAGCACAGGGAGGCACCAGTGAGATGCAGATAAAGCCCAGCAGCCCTTGGGACACACAGGACACAGCAGGGAGCCAAGGTCCAGGGGAGCCACAGCCACCTCCCTCCCTGGAGCAGGGATGCTCCCGGCACCTGGCAGGGGGTGAGCAGCATCTCTACCCAAGGATCTGCCCAGGGCTGGTGTGAACTGCTCCAGAGAGCCCCTGGGAGGCCAGGCCAGCTCTGGACCTGTCCAGCTCCAAACCTTGGGCCTCTCCAGCACTGGAATGTGTGCATCAGGGTTGGAGTGAGCACCCAGGGCAAGGTGCTCAGGTCTGGCTGTGGAGACCACAGCTCGCTATGGAATGTGGGATCTCCTTCCCACACACAGCGTGGGCAGGACTGGCAGCAACAGCCCCTGCTGCCACCCAAAGGCATCAGTCACACCTGAGCAGTGCCTGCAGGGACTCACTCACCTTCCCTGTCATCTTCTGGATCTCGTTCCTGTAGAAAATCAGGCTCCTCCTCAGGAACTCATAGCTGCAAGACAGGAACAGAGCATGGGAAGGGCTGAGCAGAGAAGGATGTGGGGAAGTTTCAGATGCTATTTAGAGCTGGAGGGAAGCTTGTCTGGGAGGAGACAAGCACTGCCCTCCCAGTTCCTGATCCCAGAACACAGCCCAGAGCCCCCAGCACTGCCCTGGCTCTGAGGGCTCAGCCCACCTGGCTCTCTTGAGTGCCTCGACCCACTCCTGGCACTGCTCCTCCGTGGCACACTCGAAGCAGTATTTCCTCTCTGGCTCCTCGATGAAACCTGCCAGGGACAAGGAAAAGGCTCCAGGCAGGTCCTGGCAGAGCTGCTGCTGCTCCCCTGACTCCCTCTCCAGACTCTGCCAGGCCATAATTAGCAGCTCTGTTAACTAAGATGAGCTGGGAATGAGTCTGCAACCACAACCTCCAGCCCCTGTCCCATTCCCTGGGTGGCTCTGGGTGCCTGGGGCAGCTGCCCACAGCATTTCCCAGCTTACAGCAGCCAGAGACCTCGGGAAGGGCAACTCCCCAATCTGAGGGTGAACTGGACTGGACCAGCATGGCCAGAACCAGGACTGACTCCCTGAGGCCCCTTGCAAAGACAGCAGGGGTTTAAATCCAAGTGGGAAACAGCCCTGAGAGGAACTGGGATACCTGCAGGGAGCAGCCAGCCAAGGAGTTACACTGCACTGGGAGAAGGCCCAGAGCTGCCTTTGCTGGAGGCTTTTGGGAACGTGGCACTCCCGTGGTACTCCCAGCATGGAGAGCAGGTCCTGGTGCCACTCCAGTTCTTGACCAGGACATGTCCCCAGCTCCTGTCCCCAAAGCTCTGCTGAGCAGACCCTCAGGGCTGCTGCTGCCAAACACCTGGGTCAGGCTGCACCAGCACCTCAGGGTGTGCTGTGGACACACCCCAACACCAGGCACTGCTGGGTTTAACCCTGCTCAGGAGTCTTCCCCCACCAGAGCTCCCAACACCTCTAAAGCCCCAAAATCCAGCACATGGTGCAGTGGGCTCAGCGTGTTCAGGCAGTTTGAGGGTCCTTTGGAAGCACAGAGCAGAGCCACAGCTGTGCCTGGCAGCCAGGCCAAAAGATACAGGGATGGCCTTGGAGAAACATCCTGTTATTGTGGCCACATACCTCTGGCACAGGGGAGAGCTGCAGGATGAAAGGCTGCTCCCAGGGGAGCTGGCCCAGCTGCAGCTGCACAAGGACACACAGAGGGGAGGATGGGGCTGGAGCAGCTTTATCTGAGCCTCTCCAGGCTGTTTTTTGGATAAAATGCAGCAGCACAGAGCAGATCTGTCAATAACCAAGCTCCCCCTGCCAGGGATTCCACAGGCACCCAGTGGGGCCTGGCTGCTCTTCGTGCTGCTCTGCACGTGCAGCTGTGCAAATCCCACAGGCTGTGCCATGGAATGTCCCTGAGATCTCCTCAGGATGGGCCACAGGCACAGTGAGGAACAGCTGGCAGCTGAGGAGGGAAAGGCTGAGGAATTGGTAAAGTTGGAAAAGGCCTTTGAGATCATCAGGTCCAACCACCAGCCCAACACCACCAGGTTCACCCCTGTCCCCAGGTGCCACAGCCACACCTCTTCTGAACACTCCCAGGGATGGTGACTGCCCCACTGCCCTGGGCAGCCTCTGCCAGTACTTCCAAACCTCTTGGTGAGGAAATTTTCCCCAGTATCCAACCTAAACCTGTCCTGGGCACAACTGGAGGTCATTTCCTCTCGTCCTGTCCCGTTTCCTGGGAGCAGAGCCTGACCCCACAGAGGGAGAGGAGAAGGGCTGGGGCAGTGACCCCACAGAGGGAGAGGAGAAGGGCTGGGGCAGTGACCCCACAGAGGGAGAGGAGAAGGGCTGAGCCGAGCCCAGTGCCCCCAGGGAAACAGGGAAAGCAGGAACTGAGCAGTCCAACATGTCCTTTCCCACATGCCACCAGGGGAAGGCAAAGGGGAGCACAGGCAGCACTCACTGATGGAGAAGACGTTCTCCTCCTCTTTGGTGATCTTGCAGTGCTCCAGCAGCAGAGCTCCAATGGGCTGGAAAACACAAGCAGAGAGGGTTTAACCCACAGAGCCCCCAGCACCACGAGGGCTGAACCCACCCTGGAGCCTTTTAAGCAACTTTCACAAGCTGGTGCTGCATTTAAATAATTCAGTCTGATTGCACCATATTTCATGTTCCTTTAATCAACCTTTTCATTCCAGTCTCACCTGTAGCACTTTGCATTTATTAATTAGGTGTTAATCACCTCTCCTGACTCAGATTCAGCCTTCACCACTCTGTGACACCAGGGAAGAACTTTTGCTTTTAAAATCAAAGATGAACCATTTACTGTGACACCCAGAATAACCAACACTGAGCTGTGCAAGGGCAGTCCTGGAGCCTTGCAAGGGGTTACACAGTGTGAGGGGAGCTGGAGTAGCTCAGGATGGACAAAAAGCCACCTGATGCTACTCAGGGACCTGGGACAGCAGGTGACACTGGCCATGAACAAGAGCAACCACAGGAAATCCTTGTCCCAGTGAACCAAAGTGTCAGAAGCAGATCAGACAGCAGGGAAGAGATTGAAAACCTGATTTATCTTGTATTTCATAGAACTCTGGATTGGAAGAGACCCCAAAGCCCATCCAGTGCCACCCCTGCCATGGCAGGGATGCCTTCCACTGTCCCAGGTCACTCCAAGCCCTGTCCAGCCCGGCCTTGGGCACTGCCAGGGATCCAGGGGCAGCCACAGCTGCTCTGGGCACCCTGTGCCAGGGCCTGCCCACCCTGCCAAGGAACAATTCCTGCCCAATATCCCATCCAGCCCTGCCCTCTGGCAGTGGCAGCCATTCCCTGTGTCCTGTCCCTCCAGGCCTTGTCCCCAGTCCCTCTGCAGCTCTCCTGGAGCCCTGCTGAGCTGTTGGAAGAGGAAAGCTGGACACTGTTCCAGCTCTGTCCCTGCACCATTTTCCCAGCCCACACAATCCAGGCACAGAAAGAGAAGAAAGGAGGAGGGGAACAAGCCCCACCCAGAGGCCCAAGCCCTACCTCGGCCTCATCGGTGCGGAAGTAGAAGAGAAAATTCACCACGAGCTTCACCAGGCGCTTCTTCAGCACTGCAGGGACACGAGGCAGCAGGGCTGAGGCAGGGGGCACTCCCCAGTGGGGGCACCCTGCCAGCCCTGCCAGCCCTCAGCATGGCACTGACCCCACCAAAGCACCCCCCGAGGCTGCTCCCCCAAACGCTGCCTGGGGTGCCAAAGTGGCCTCAGGGTGCCAGAGCCCCTGAGCAGCTCCTGGGCAGCCAGAGCTCACAGCAGCACCTCAGGGCCTCAGGCACGCCAGGAAAAGCTCCAGACCCCAGGAGCCCTGCCTGGAGCTGCCAGCACGGGCCTCACCCCCAAGGCACAAAGTCCAGCAGCTCCTCAGGAGGAAAGGCTCAGGACAAGGGAGTGAGTGCAACACTCCAGGGCTGGTGTGCAAGGGAATTTGCTGGGAGATTTCAGGGAAGAGCTTCTTCCCCAGATCCCCTGGAAACGGGGGATCTCTGGGGATCTCCCTGAGCCCAGCCCAGCCCCAGAACCTCCCTCCACACCCAGACTGCATCCCACCACTCGTGCTCCCCATTCCCACACTCCAGCCCTGCCAGTCTGCCTGTGCCCAGTCCTCCCAGTGCACCCAGTGCTGCCCACCCAGTACAGCCAGTCCGCCCCTGTGCCCAGTGTTCCCAGTCCTGCCCTGGTTTCCCAGTCTGGATTCTCCAGCACCCTCAGTCCTCCCCCCCAGCTTCCCCAGTCCCTCTCCAGCCTTGCCTCCCAATAACTCCAGGTCTGATTCTGCAGTCGGGGCCCCTCAAGTACCCCCAGTCCGTTTCTCACGTGTGATTCTCCAGTTCCCCCAGCCCCACCACCCAGGGCACCGAGCCTCTCTCCCAGTCCCTCCCCAGTACCTCCAGTCCTGATTCTGCAGTCGGGGCCCCCCAGTTCTGACCCACCTTCACCCTTCTCCCCACACCGCCCTCCAGCCTTGCCCCCTCTGCAGTCGGGGCCCCCCAGTTCTGACCCACCTTCACCCTCCTCCCCACACAGCCCTCCAGCCTTGCCCCCCCTCTCCCAGCCTCCCCCAGTTCTCCCAGTCCTGACTCGGTCCTGCCCCAGTTTCTCACTGCAGATTCTCCAGTATCCTCAGTCCCATCATCCCAGTTCTCCCAGTCCCTCCTCGCCCACTGCTCCCACTTTCCCAGCCCGGATCCTCCAGCACCCCCAGCTCTCCCAGTCCCTCTCCAGTAACCCCAGCCCTGATTCCCCACTCGGGGCCCTCAGGTACCCCCGGTCCGGTCCTGCCCTGCTCCTACCCCCGTAACCCCAGCCCTGACTCCTCCCTCAGGCCCCTCCGCGGACTTCCCCTCACCGCTGCCCTTCTTGGGGACGCTCATGCGGATCTCGGCCGCTTTCTCGGCGGGCTGGCGGGCCAGGGACAGCAGCTCCCGCTCGTTGTAGCGCATGGCGGGCCCGCCCCGGCCCATGGCCCCGCCCGGGCCGCCGGAAGCGCCCTCAGCGCCGCCGGAAGCGCTCGCGGGGCGGCGGCAGCGCGCATGCGCCGGGACGGGAGCGCGCATGCGCCGGGGAGAGGAGAGCGGGGCCGCGCTCAGGTATGGAGCGGGGGAGGGGGCTGTGAGGGGAACGGGGGAACTGGAGCTGAAAAAACTGGGAGAGCTGGGTATGGAGGGACTGGGAGGGCTGAGCAGCCTGGGTGGTGGGGCTGAGGGACATGGAGAATCACGAGTGGGAAACTGGGGGTAGGGCCCGGGCAGGGTTTGGGCTACTGGGAGGATCAGCAGGGCAGGAGCAGGGACACCTGGGGGACCCCGAGTGCAGACGCCCCGGCCCATGGCCCCGCCCGGGCCGCCGGAAGCGCCCTCAGCGCCGCCGGAAGCGCTCGCGGGGCGGCGGCAGCGCGCATGCGCCGGGACGGGAGCGCGCATGCGCCGGGGAGAGGAGAGCGGGGCCGCGCTCAGGTATGGAGCGGGGGAGGGGGCTGTGAGGGGAACGGGGGAACTGGAGCTGGAGCTGAAAAAACTGGGAGTGCTGGGAAGGAGGGACTGGGAGGGCTGGGCAGCCTGGGTGGTGGGGCTGAGGGAACTGGAGAATCACGAGTGGGAAACTGGGGGTAGGGCCCGGGCAGGGTTTGGGCTACTGGGAGGATCAGCAGGGCAGGAGCAGGGACACCTGGGGGACCCCGAGTGCAGAACTGGGATGGAGTTACTGGAAAAGTACTGGGGGAACTGGGTGAGAGGACTGGGAGTGCTGGAGAATCTGGGCTGGAAAGCCAAGGGTGCTGGAAAAGAGAGAACTGGGGTGGTGGGGTGGGGGAACTGGAGAATCACGAGTAAGAAACTGGGGGTCCTGGGAGCATCAGGAGGGCAGGACTGGGGGTACCTGGGGCCCCTGGCTGCAGAATCAGGACTGGAGTTGCTGGAGGGGGCCTGGGAGAACTGGGTGGGAGGACTGGGGTACTAGAGAATCAGGATAAGGAAAATGGGGGTAGAACTGGGAGAATCAGGAGAAGCAGGACTTGAGGTTATTTGGGGAGCCTCGACAGGAGAGTCAGGACTGGAGTTAGAGGAGAGGGACTGGGGAAGAGGCACTGGGAGAACTGGGTGCTCTGGAGAATCCAGGCTGGGAAACCAGGGGTAGGATCAAGACAGAACTGGGAGTACTGGGTGAGGAGGGACTGAGGGAACTGGAGAATCACGAGTGGGAAACTGGGGTAGGGCCAGGGAAGGACTGGGAGTACCGGGAGGATCGGGAGGAGCACCCGAGTGGGAGTCAGTGAGCCTTGACTGGAGAACCAGGACTGGAGCTACTGGGGGATGTGGCTGGAGAGGGACTGGGGGAGAGACTGGGAGAACTGGGTGCTCTGTGGGGAAGGATTTGGGGTTCCTCAAAGGTCTTTCCAGTGTTTGGGCTCTGTGTGGGGAGGTCTAGGGAGGGCTCTGACCTTGCAGAGGGCAGGGGGGACTCCAGGGCCTCGCCTGGGGCTTGGGGACACTGCTCAGAGCCCCCGGCCTTGTTGGGGGGCTCTGACCCTGCCGTGGTGTTGGGGCTGGCGGGGGGTGGCCCTGGGGCTTTGGGGGGTTTTGGGGTGGTGGGGAGCAGCAGACCTGCTGGTGGGGAGGGGCGAGCTCTGAGGCTGGTGGTGCCTCAGGTGAGGGGGGAAGGCTCCTCTGGTGGGGCTGCTTGGCCTCGCTGGGGCCCAGCTGTGCTTGGGAGTGGCTGAAGAGATGGGAAGGGCCCCAGGGGGATTTTCTGCATCCTTTTACTCTGCTTCCCTGAGTTTCCAGATGTGCTCCCTGTGGGATTGCATCCCGTGGCGTGTGCCCAGGGCGCGTCTGGGCTGTCACCCCCGCCCTCGCTGCTGGGGCTGAGCAGTCCTGTGGCTCGGTTGTCACTGACGCTCCTTTCTTTTCCCAGTCTCTGGGTTTCTCCGGGAGCAGCTGAGGCGCAGACAGCCCCGCCATGGATTTCCAGCACCGCCCCGGCGGTAAAACGGGCAGCGGGGGCGTGGCCTCGGCCTCCGAGAGCAACCGCGACCGGCGGGAGCGCCTGCGGCAGCTGGCCCTGGAGACCATCGACATCAACAAGGTACAGGGGACACGGGCAGGGCCACACCCGTGGGATCCTGGCCTGGTTTGGGTTGAAAGGACCGTTAAAGCTCATCCAGGGACATCTGCAACTGTCTCAGGTTGCTCCAAGCCCTGGGATTGGGCACTTCCAGGGACGCAGAGGCAGCCACAGCTGCTCTGGGAAATCCATGCCAAGGCCTCCTCACCCTCACAGTCAAGAATTTCTACCCAATATCCCATCTAAACCAATTCTTGGTCTATCTGAAGCCATTCCCTGTTGTCCTGTCCCCCCAGGCCCTTTTCCAAGGTTCCCCTCCAGCTCACTTGGAGCCCCTTTAGGCCAGCGGGGGCGTGGCCTCGGCCTCCGAGAGCAACCGCGACCGGCGGGAGCGCCTGCGGCAGCTGGCCCTGGAGACCATCGACATCAACAAGGTACAGGGGACACGGGCAGGGCCACACCCGTGGGATCCTGGCCTGGTTTGGGTTGAAAGGACCGTTAAAGCTCATCCAGGGACATCTGCAACTGTCTCAGGTTGCTCCAAGCCCTGGGATTGGGCACTTCCAGGGACGCAGAGGCAGCCACAGCTGCTCTGGGAAATCCATGCCAAGGCCTCCTCACCCTCACAGTCAAGAATTTCTACCCAATATCCCATCTAAACCAATTCTTGGTCTATCTGAAGCCATTCCCTGTTGTCCTGTCTCCCCAGGCCCTTTTCCAAAGTTCCCCTCCAGCTCTCTTGGAGCCCCTTTAGGATTCATGGTCACCCCAGAGCCTTCTCATCTCCAGGCTGAGGATTGGTTTGGGTTTAAATACTCCTGTTTCTGGGCATGTGAGGATTGAATAAGGAGTATTTGGGACAGAGTGACAGGGAGGTGCCAGCTCTTGTGTATCCATCTATGTCCAGTCTCTCCAGGGCTGGTTTGGGTTGTGGTGTTTCCTGGTGAGTTGGGAATTCTGTCACAATGCACACAGCTGCTGTTGGTTCTCTTTTTATTCTTTCTAAAGTTCTCTTGTGCTGTTAATTTAAGATCTGAACTCAGCTACAGGATCCTAGGATATCCTGAGCTGGATCCCTCAGGGATGCTCAGGCCAGCCCCTGTCCCTGCCCAGCCACCCCAACAAGCCCACCCTGAGCACCCCTGGCAGCGCTGTCCAAACGCTCCTGCAGCTCTGGCAGCCTTGGGGCCGGGACCATTCCCTGGGCAGCCTGGGCAGTGCCAGCAGCCTGTGGGGGGAGGAACCACTTCCTCCAGTGCAGAACTCTGCAGTATTTTGGTTATTCTCCTGCTTTGCCAACTTGTAACTTGTCCATAATTCTTTTCCCAGGACCCCTATTTTATGAAAAATCATCTGGGCTCCTACGAGTGCAAGCTTTGCCTGACGCTCCACAACAATGAGGTGAGGGGAACAGCTGCCTGTCCTGATCCCAGCAGCAGCAACTTGGGAATAACAGGAGCTTCAGCACCTGGGCAGTGACTGCAGAGATGTGAGGGTTGGTGTCTTGGTTTGAGAAGACAGGTGTCTGCTAAGGAAGGCAGGAGCCTCCCCTGAAATGGAAAATGTAAAACCCCTCCCAGTGAATTGTTATAAATTTGAAATTAAGGGGCTCTCATGCAAATATATGGGAGCAGGAATAACAGTTATTTATTAGGGAAGAAAATAAATAAAATAAACAGTGAAGTAAAACAAAACAACCCTGCCAGAGTCAGAATAGACCTGATCCCTGTGTGTCAGGGTGGTGGCACAGTCCCATCCCAGGGGGGCTCAGCCCTCCTGCAGTGCCAGCTGTGGTTCTGCTGGAGCAGGGATCCTGCACAAGGCTGGAGTTTTCCTCTGGAGCTCCAGGGCTGCTGGAGATGGGCCTGCTCTCCCTCTGGGAATGCAGGGCAGGAGAAAGCTGCTCCTCTGGGAATGCAGTGGGCAAAGGCTGCTGGGGTGTTCCAGGCTCAGATTGTATCCAGGTAGGAATGCTTGGCTCCTGCCCTGGGCGGAGCATCTCCCCATGGGATGCTGGAATTTGATCAGCCCTGCAGGGACACTCAGTGGCCATGGACAGCAGAGATCTCCTGGAGGGAGGGTTGGCTGTGGGACAGATAAAACTGCCCAGTGAACAGAGATACCTGCCCCACCTCTGACAGATGGGGATAGAATACACATTGCCTTGCAGTCTAGGACAGGTGGTTAAGCCTGACACAGTGTGCACTGTGATCTTGTTGAGGAGTGTAGTTTTCTTCTGAAGGTTCAGTAGTAGTGTAGATGAGCTTAGTCTTCTGTGAATCTAGTAAAAAAGAAAGCTGTTCTTAGAATCTAGTAGAGAAAGGCTGCTTCTGGTGTTCTAAATCTGAGATTATATCTAAGTAAGAATACTTAGCTCCTCCCCCTGAGCAGACCATCTCTCAATGAAATGATGTAATTTTATCAGTTATGCAGTGAGATTCAATAGCCCATTAACAAAAGATAACTCCCCTGAGGGGAGATTAGTTGTAGAACAGATAAAGTAAACCGCCCAATTAAGAAAAAATGACTGCCCCACTTCTAACATAAAAGAAATAAAATACACACATATCTTATAACCCAAGACATTGTGACAGCTCAGCAGCTGAGAGCAATCTGCACTTTTGGAGTGAGAGTCCTCTGTGCTGAGGATTAAAACACCCTTGCCAGGGAGTGATGCAATCACCCTGTGACAGGAATGTTTCAGTCATGGCTTCATAACTTCTACCTTGGTTTTTATTTCAGGGGAGTTACTTAGCACATACCCAGGGGAAGAAGCATCAGACCAATTTGTAAGTCACCCTCTACCATAACTTTATTCTCCATTATTGAAGCACTTTAATTTTATGATGTTGGGTGTCTGTAGTCCTTTAACTCTATTGTACTCTGCTTGATTGTTCTTTTACTGTGGTTCCTCATGCAGCCAGGAGGCACAGCCTGGATCTGCTTGAAAAATGGTGCCGAAAATCTCCATTTTAAGCTATAGTTCAAATCCAGTTCTGAAATTGCTGAAGGAAGAGGGAGATGGAGTTTCAAAAGCAAATTGTCTTAGTCTTTTTAGAAGGACCTCTGCCTGCCAGAGCTCCAGGAACATTTGGACAATGCTGTCAAGGATGCTCAGGGGGGATTGGGGTGTCTGTGCAGGACCAGGGGCTGGATTTGATGATCCTTGTGGGTCCTTTCAGCTCAGGAGATTCCAAGATTCTGTGATCTGGATTTGTCAATACAGGTTTGGAGAAGTTTGGTAGTTTTGTTTTAAGGAATCCAGTTTGCTTTGCTTGATCTGTGGGTTTGGCTTTATCTGTTGCTTTTTCTTTTTTTTTTTTTGTTTGTTTTCATTTTGGTTTCAAGAATTAAAGACTTCTCAAATCCATCTGTGGAGCCTGGCCTCAAGGTCATGGTGAGGGTGGATCAGATGGTTGAGTGACAGCCTTTAGCTAGGGGGAGGATGGATACAGCTGGGGAAGGGAAATATGATTTCCTGTGGAATGCTGTGCTGAGGGATTCAAACTGCTCCTGGGTTTCCTTTAGAAACAAGGGCAGGTAACCCTTAAATTCTAAATTAATCCCCAGAGCTCGACGAGCTGCCAAGGAAGCCAAGGAAGCCCCTGCCCAGCCTGCCCCAGAGAAGGTCAAAGTGGAAGTGAAGAAATTTGTGAAAATTGGGCGCCCAGGCTACAAGGGTGAGTCAGGAGGTCCCTGATGGGCAGTGCCTGCCTGGCTGGGATGTGAATTATTTATTAGTCTTTTTAGCAGCTCTGCCCATGAATAAGATATGGGCTCTCTCCTGGAGTCTTTTTATTGTTTAAATTGCTCGTGGAACATCTCTTTATGGCTGACAGGCAGGGAGAGCCACTTCAATAATAGATGGGTGTGTCTCAGGCTGCCAGGGAGATGATGGCATTTCATCTCCTCCTTCTCTTGTGCTGCAGCACCTTTCATTAATGCTGTAAATCACTCACTCCATGCAGAACTCATGGGCTTTTTTCTGTTTTTCATGGTTTTTTTGGCCTTCAGTACAAAATTTGGCTTTTTAATCTCACCAGTGCTTTGCCCCACAGCAGCTGAACTTCAGTAGAGGAGAATCATGGAATAATTCAGGTTGGAAAATACCTTTAAGATCTCTGAGTCCAGCTGTAAACTTAGCACTGCCAAGGTCACAACTAAACTATGTCCCCAAGTGCCATATCCACAGGTGTCTTAACACTTCCAGGGATGGTGATTCCTGAACACCCCTTCCAATGCTTTACAGCTCTTTCAGGGAAGGAATTTTCCCAATATCCAACCTAAATCTGGCCCAGCCTGAGGCTGTTCCCTCTCCTCCTGTCCCTGTTCCCTGGAGCAGAGCCCGACCCCCTCAGCTGTCCCCTCTGTCAGGAGTTGTGCAGAGCCACAAGGTCCCCCTGAGCCTCCTTTTCTCCAGGCTGAGCCCCTTTCCAGCTCCCTTAGCCTCTCCTGGTGCTCCAGACCCTTCCCCAGCTCTGTTCCCTCCCCTGGACAACCCCAACCCCTCAATGTCCTTCTTGGGGTGAGGGGCCCAAACCTGCCCATGGCAGTGACACAGTCCCAGAGTGGTTTGGGTTGGAGGGACCTCAAAGCCCATCCAGTACCACCCTTGCCAAGGCAGGGACACCTTCCACTGTCCCAGGCTTCTCCAAACCCCAGTGTCCAGCCTGGCCTTGGGCACTGCCAGGGATCCAGGGGCAGCCACAGCTGCTCTGGGCACCCTGTGCCAGGGCCTGCCCACCCTCACAGAAGTAGCTTTGGTTAAAAATAATGTGACATTTTGTTTGATAAACAGGAGAAAAATCTTGTAATATTTAATTGTTGGAAATTTTGTAGGTTTCCCAGGGCAGATTAATGCTGCTCTCACCCTGCTGGGGCATGTTCTTATCTTTCTTAAATATATATATATTTTTTTTTACAGTGACCAAACAGAGAGACCCAGAAACAGGCCAGCAGAGCCTTCTCTTTCAGGTAAGGGCATGGTTGAAACTCTCCTTGTCGGGTTTTCCAGGTAGCACTGCTGCTAAATGAGCACTTCTTTGCAGGATCCATGAAATCAGTAATAGTAAGGAGGCCTTATCTTCCTAGTTGCTGCAGCTGATTGTGTTGAGCAAATCCCTGAGCTCAGCTATCAGGCTGTGTAGTGGGAGAGGAATGTGGAGTCTGAGGTGGAATGAGTTGAGAATCACAGGATAGTTTGGGCTGGAAGGAACTTTTGAAATTATCTGTTTGCAACCCCCTGTGATGGGCAGGGACACCTTCCTTGAGACCAGGTTGCTCTAACTCTGGCCTGGGACATTTCCAGGGATGGAACAGCCACAGCTTCTCTGGACCACCTGTGCCAGGGCCTCGCAACTCTTACAGGGAACAATTCCTTCCCAATATCTCTTCTAAATTTCCCCTAATTCAGTTTGGGGTCTTTAATCCCAAGCCATTCTGGGACTCTGCTGAGAGACCAAGGAGCATTTTGCATTGTGGTTTGCTCTGGGTATGCTCCACACTGGAGGAATGTGTTTGGAGCAGAGCTGGGGGTGCAGAGGGGGGTTGCTAAAGGTGTCCTGCCCCCCCAGATCGATTACCCTGAGATAGCTGAGAGCATCATGCCCCGGCACCGCTTCATGTCGGCCTACGAGCAGCGCATCGAGCCCCCGGACCGGCGCTGGCAGTACCTGCTGATGGCAGCAGAGCCCTACGAGACCATCGCCTTCAAGGTGAGACCTGGCAGGGAGCCTGGCAGACTGGCTGGGTTTGACAAGACAGGCGTGTGCTAAGGAAGGCAGCAGCCTCCCCTGAAATGGGAAATGTAAACCATCTCCTTCTAAATTGTTATAATTTTGAAATTAAGGGGAGCAGAGATCTGCTGGAGGGAGGGTTGGGTGTGGGGAGATAAAGAAAACTGCCCAATGAACAGAAGAGAGCTGCCCCACCTCTAACAGATAGGAATAGAATATCCCTATTTCCAACCTAAGACAGAGAGGAATCCTGGGAAAGCTGGAAGTGTTCCCTTCCTGCCTTTGCCAGGTCAAGGGACAGGATTGTCCTGCTCTGCTCTGCACTGGGGCAGCCTCACCTCCAGGGCTGGGGGCACTTTGGGCACCACGAGATCAGAAGGATCTAAAGCTGTTGGAGAGTGCCCAAAGGAGGGACACGGAGCTGGGGAAGGCTCTGAGGAGCGGCTGAGGGCACTTGGCTCGTTCAGCTGGAGCACAGGAGACTGAGGGGAGGCTCCTCGGGGGCTGCAGCTCCTCGCCAGGGGAGGCAGAGGGGCAGGGGCTGAGCTCTGCTCTGGGACAGGGACAGGAGGCCAGGAAGGGCTGGAGCTGTGCCAGGGCTTGGCATGGAGCTCAGGGAAAGGTTCGTGCCCCCGAGGGTGCTGGCGCTGCCCAGGCTGCCCAGGGAATGGGCCCGGCCCCAAGGCTGCCAGAGCTGCAGGAGCGTTTGGACAGCGCTGCCAGGGGTGCTCAGGGTGGGCATGTTGGGGTGGCTGTGCAGGGACAGGGGCTGGGCTGAGCATCCCTGAGGGTCCCTTCCAGCTCAGGATATTCTCTAATTAATTCCTAATGAACTCTCTGATGTCTGTGCTAACCCTCAGGGGTTAATAGAGTGGAAGGGGGGGTCTGGAAGACATGGTTGGAAGTTACTAAATCCCACTGAGGTTTGGTGGAGGACTCTGGCATGAAAACCAGACTGTGCTGAGCCCTGGGGAGCTGTGAATTCCCAGTGTCTGGCACAGACAGGAGCCTCCTGGGCTCCTCAGCTTCTGTGCAGATGTTCAGGGAGGGATTTTTGCTGGTTGTCCTTGACCGATAGGGAAGTAACTTAATTCTTTCCTGCCCCCACCTCTGTCTAATAACAACCCTGCAAGGCCTGGAATAACTGTGCTTATCTCACAGGCTCTGGGGCTAAAAAGGGCCTTTGAGCTAATCTGGTGCTGCTAAGAATAGCTCTGTGTTCTCTTTTGGTGCAGGTGCCAAGCAGAGAAATTGATAAAGCAGAGGGAAAGTTTTGGACTCACTGGAACAGAGAAACCAAGCAGGTAACTGAGGTTTTGTAATGTCTGTCCTTAAGGAGAGCAGAGCATCTTGGGAGAGTAACATCAGTTCTGTGCTGCTGCCTCTGCTGTTCAAATCTCCATTCCTCAGTGCACCTGTGCAGTGAGAGCTGACAGAGATCCTCCTGTGTGGGATCTTGGAGAGGATTCAGTTTCTGGCAGCAGCAGCAGGATGGGGCGTCAATACCCAGAGAAAAGGAGGCTCAGGGGAACCTTCTTGCTCTTACAGCTCCCTGACAGGAGGGTGCATTCAGAGAGAGCTCAGGCTCTGCTCCCAGGGAACAGGAGAAAGGACCAGAGGGAATGGCCTCAAGCTGTGCCAGGGGAGGTTTAAGTTGGATATTGGGAAAATTCCTTCACTGAAACATTGTCACGCATCGGAAGGGGCTGCCCAGGGCAGTGGTGAAGTAACCACCCCTGCAAGTGTTCAAAAACATGTGGATGTGGCATTTGTGGCCATGGTTTAGTGGTGAATGTGGTGGTGCTGGGTTGCTTGCTCGACTTGTTGATCATAGGGTTAGGTTTGGCTTTTCCCAGCTTAATGATTCCATGAGAAATGTGCAGCACCATGTCCTCTCCACGGCTCTGTGCCCTGTGTTCCCTCCACACACCTGCCTGAGGGAGCCTGGGGCTGGGGGGGCTCCCCTGTATCCAGGGGAGAGTGCCTGGGGGGCTCCCAGCCCTCACAGGAACCTCAGTGCTCAGAGTCCAGGAGTTAAAATCTGGAGCAAGGCTGGTGCCAGCCACAGATGCTGCCAGGGCTGGGACATCTGAGGGTGACAGGAGGGGCCTGAGCTGTGCTCTGGGGCAGGGAGCAGCTCCTGGGTGCTGGCAGAGCTGTCACCAGGGTGCTGGCACTGCCCAGGCTGCCCAGGGAATGGTCCCAAGGCTGCCAGAGCTCCAGGAGCCCTCAGGGATGCTCAGGGTGGGGTTGTTGGGGTGGCTGTGCAGGGACAGATCAGTGATCCCTGAGGGTCCCTCCCAGCTCAGGATACTCCAGGATTCTGTCAATCCCTGATTAATTGTTCCCTTTTCTCTGCTTTCCTCCCATGCCCAGTTCTTCCTTCAATTCCACTTCAAGATGGAGAAGCCCCCGGCCCCCCCGAACCTCCCCCCAGGGCCCCCGACCGTCAAGCGGCCGCCGCCCCCTCCCCTGATGAACGGGCTGCCCCCGCGGCGGTAG
>NW_024497630.1:0-162151 GCF_017590055.1 Onychostruthus taczanowskii | reverse complement strand
CGCCCGGGGTGCCCCCCCCTGCTCCCCTGCCCCCCATGATGCGGCCGCCGCTCCCCACGGAGGGGCCGGGCACCATCCCCCCTCCCCCTCCCTCCAACTGAAGCCCCTCCTGGACTCCATCCCGTGGGATTTTTGTCTTTTTAACTGCAGCTCACCCCCCATTCAGGGAACAGATCCTTTTTGTACCTCTGGAAAGCTGGCTGAATTCTGTAGGCTCATTAAAAGGTTTTTGATTCTCCTTTCCCTCTGGTTTCCTGTGCTGCTGTGGGCTCACTTTCCTTACCCCTTAGATACAGGAGACATTCCCAGGCTGGTTACATTTTGGAAATTCTCCAAAGAGGAGGCAAAGGATTGGGAATCTCAAGGTACCCCCCTCCATCAGCTGTCTTGGCCTGGAATCCCCCTCAGGCTGCCTGATGAGTGTCCCAAAAATTACCCCCCATTATTCAGTTTTGATTCAACCAAAGCCCTTCATCTCTGTTCATTCACTGAGGGGGGACATGGAAAAGCTCCTGTTACTGATACTAAATCTTAATTTATAATTATAATTCATTAAGTGTCAGTACCATGGTGTAGCACCTGCTGTCGCACCTGCTGTTACACAATTTTATTGTGTGCCCTCCTCCCACTGACAGCTCTGTTCAGGCAAGTTTTTAGTTCTCTGTAGGTTTTTTTATCCTGAATGTTTCCTTCCAGCCTTCACTTGGTTCCCATAACAAAGCACCAGCAGTTCTGCCATTTCTCTGCCCTTTCCCAGGTTCCTGCCCTGAACTGGGGGGTCAGTGGGGGATCCTGGGGGGCTCAGTGGGTGAGGACATGGCCAGGGCTGGGGTTCCTGACCAGTTCTGGTTGTTTGAGGGGCCATGGGAGCCCTGCAGCTGCACCCCCTTGATGGGGGATCAAAGCCTTCCTCTCTGCTGCTGGGATGAGATGGTCCCAGTCAGTTAAAAATCCCAGACTGGTTTGATTGGGAGGGACTTTAAATCCCATCTCATCCCATCCCTGCCATGGCAGGGACACCTTCCACTGTCCCAGGCTGCTCCCAGCCCCATCCAGCCTGGCCTTGGGCACTGGCAGGGATCCAGGGGCAGCCACAGCTGCTCTGGGCACCCTGGGCCAGGGCCTGCCCACCCTCACAGGGAACAATTCCTGCCCAAGATCCCATCCAGCCCTGCCCTCTGGCAGTGGCAGCCATTCCCTGTGTCCTGTCCCTCCAGGCCTTGTCCCCAGTCCCTCTGCAGCTCTCCTGGAGCCCCTCCAGGCCCTGCAAGGGGCTCTGAGCTCTGCCTGGAGCCTTCTCCTCTCCAGGTGAGCACCCCCAGCTCTGCCAGCCTGGCTCCAGCCCTGGAGCAGCTCCCTGGCCTTTGTCAGCCCCTGTAGAAGTGACCTCGGACTCCTCCAGACCTCACTGTGTCCATGTCCTGCTCCAGTTTGGGTGCTCCATCCTTTTCTGATGATCCTGAGCTCCACACTTGCAAATAGTTTGGAAACTCAGGGAAGGGTCTGGAAGTTTTTTGTCGGGACATTTCCCCTTGCCAAAATCAGGAGATCTCTTGGGACAGGTTTCCAGGATGGTTTAGGCAGGTGGCTTTGGCAATTCCAACTGTTCCAGTGGGTCTGAGCATGTCGTGGAGGGAAACGTCTTTACAATGGTGTGTGTGAGACTTTCTAAAGGAGGTACTGAGTGCTCAAAGTCCTCAGGCTGCTGCTGCCCCTCGTGTTTCTCATTCCCAGGATGAAGCCCTTTTCCAGGGCAGCCTGTTGAGCTGCAGGGTGAAGGTTTTCCAGACAGAAGAAGGAATGCTTTCCATATATTTACTTATTTCAGCCCATTATCTGCCCCTGTCCCCCTCCTCCTGCTCTGGCTCTCTCTCCCCTCCCGGTGTTTCAGTGCTGATGGGGTCGTACGTGCCATTCCCCATGAGGATCCCATTCCAGACACATCCTCCTTTAGAAAACATCCAAAGTCAAGGCCGTGCATCCCTACGAGCGAGTGCAACAGCTTCGATCTTTGCACGTTTCCAAAACGAGCTGCAGACCCAAAAATAGAACAAAAAAAGTTTCTTTGCCACCTCCCTCGCTCCTCTGCAGCGCGACAGCCCCGGGGCGGCTCAGGGGAGGTTGTTGTGCCTCGGCCACTCAAGGCCACCCGTGGTTAAAAGGGAGAGCTGTCCTCCCTCTTCCTGCCGGGGGCTTGGGATCCTGAGCTGCTCCAGGGAAGAGCTGAGGTGGGACCATGAGCGCTCTCAGGGGGCTCCTGCTGTGCCTGGTGCTGCTGCTCCCCTCTGCAGCTCTGCCCAGGAAACAGGGAAGGGATTCCCTGGTGGAGCTGAGCCTGCTGGAGGAGCCGGGGCTGGGAGCAGAAGGGAGAAAGGTGGGAAATGGAAGTTCACAGGAGACACCCAGGTCCAGGAGGGCTGCTGCCACTCGCCTCTTCTCCAAGCTTGAGCCGGGAGCCAGATGCCTGCAGGAAGTGGCTGAGGAGGGGGGCCCGAGCTGGTCCCGCTCTAGCCCGCAGCCCTGGCCCCTCGGGGGCCTGGAAGGGCCCGTGTGCAGGGTGAGGATGGAGCAGGACGGGGCCGGCCCGAGGCAGCTGGAGGTGGTGGGTGTGCTCAGCCACTACGAGAGCAGCTTCATCAAACTGCTGAGACGGCGCCGGAGCTGGGACGGGAACTTGGCGGGGACCTTCGGGCTGTGCCGGCCCGGGGAGGCGGAGGCTGCGCCCCATCCCCTGCAGAGGATCCACGAGCACGTCCTGGAGCCGGGGCTGGAGAGATTCCTTGTCCTGCACCTGGAGGAAGGTTGGTGGGAGAGCCCTGCAGGCTCCGAGGTGGAACAGGGAGGGGAAGGATGCAGGGCTCGGGGTGGTGGTGTTTGCTGGCCCCAAGTCAGGGATTTAAACACAGAATTAAATCTGGGGGTTGGGTTCCCTTTAAAAACAGCGAAGTGATGGAGTGAAATGTTTCTGGGCATGTTTTTAAGGAGGTGAGGATGGCAGCGTGGTGCTGCCATCTGTCCCCGCCTCTGACCAACACCCAGTGCCACATTCCAGCAGCGTTTGGGCAAAGCTCTCAGGGGAGCACAGGGTGGGATTGTCGGGGTGTTTGTGCAGGGCCAGGGGTGGGACTGGTGATTCTTGAGGGTCCCTTCCATCTCAGGATATTCTATGATTCTTGGTGGCTTCTGCTCTGCTCTCATGAGTGTTTCTCACTTTCTGCCTAAACATGGCAGATGGGTTTGGGTCCCATCCGAGCTCTGGGGAGAAAGGAGGGGCTCGGACCCTGCTGCTCCTGCTGTGCCCGGAGCCTGGCACGTGCTGATCTCCACTCGTGGGGCTGTGGAGCAGCCTGGGGTCCTGGGCTGCTCCTTAGCTTCAGCCTTATGGGAAAACCTCACCACACATTCCCCTGTCCCATCCCGGGGCTGATCCCCGTCCTGGAGAGGGATGGAGTTACAGCCTCCAATTCCATCCGTAAACGAGAGGGCTGTGATTGTTTCTTTCATCCTGCAATCTTCCGCCTCTCCTGGGCTTTGGATTCTCAGCTGCACTCAGCAGTGCCGGGCAGCGGGGAAGTGGCTCCTCCCCGGGCAGTGGCCACAGCGTCCCCGAGCCTCTGGAGAGCAGATTCCATGGGGTCTGAGGGAGGCAGCTCCCTGCTGGCCGGGTGCGGGGTGTGTCCCGCTCTCCACCTCCCTGGAGCCGGGGACGGGATTTGCTGAGTCCCTTCTCCCCGTCGGCTCCTCTCCCTGTGCTCCGGTCCCGGAGCCCCTTCCCCATACCCGGAGCCTCGCGGCGCTGGAGGGGATTCACGGCCGTGTCTCCCCCGTTCCAGTGCAGTGGGAGGCGCAGGTGAAGCTGCGGTTCCAGCTGGTTTTCCAGGAGGAGGTGGGACGGGCTGTGGGAGAGCTGCAGGCGGCCGTGATGCTCTTCTACCTGGGCCGCCGGGAGGGCCGGGGCTCCGGGCACCCGCAGGAGCTGCTGGCCACCGGCCCGGGGCTGCCGCGGGACCAGGTGGGTCCGGGCCTTGGGGGGAGCAGGGGCCGGGAGGGGTGTCCCGACTCTGCTGCCCCGTGCCACTGTCATCCCTCCCAGTCCATTCAACAGCGCCTCCAGCTCCCTTTGTTATCCCCTCCCAATTCATTCATCGTTCCTCCCAGTCCATTCACAATCCCCTCCGAGTCCATTCACCATCCCCTCCCAATCCATTCACAATCCCCTCCCAGCCCCTTTGTCACCCCTCCAGTCCCTCTGCCAACCCCTCCCAGTCCCTTTGCCGTCCCCTCCCAGCAGCTCCGCCCGGTCTCCCGCTCCCGCCGTGCCTGAAGATGGAGCTCTCGCCCTGTCCGCAGCTGCCGCAGCGCCAGCGGGGCTGCCCCGGTACCCAGTCCGGGCTGGGTCCTGATCCCCCGCCTGCCCCTCAGGGGTTCCCTGGGTTTCCTGCTCCCCGCGGCCCCCGGAGCAGCTCTGGGGCTGGGGGCGAAGCTCCCAGTGGTCCCCCACCCTCCCTGTCGATGCTCCCTGGCCCACCGCGGGCTGCGTGACCCGGAGCCCCAGGGACCGCAGCGGGGACTCCCGTGAGTGTGTCCCCCATGATGTCTCACTCACTCACTCACTCACTCACTCCCTCGGGCCTTCTGTGGTTTCTGCCTCGGTGCAGAGGCTCTGCCTCTCCAGGGACACGCAGTACCTGGCCCTGGCAGCCGCCGCAGCCTCGGTCACCCGCAGCGCGGAGCGGCTCCGCTTCTCGGCTTCCCTGGCCATCCACGGCAGCGCGGGAGGTAGGGACGGGGGGATACCTGTGGACAGCAGCATCCCTGCCCTCGTGTCCTCGCTTGGGTCTTTGGGGTCATCCCAGGCCCACGAGAGGTGGTGGGGACATGCAGGAGACCCCAGACCGAAGTCCTCCTCTCGTGGCCGCACAGCAGGTGCCCCCCTTCCCCGCACGGAGGTGCAGCAGCTCCTGTTCGGCTCCGATGACAAATGTTTCACCCGGATGACCCCGGTGCTGCTGCTGCTGGCCAAGTCGCGGGAGCAAGAGGAGGAAGAGGAGGCTTTGGCCCCATCCTCCTACCTCTCTGCTGAGGGGGTGGTGGACACGGCTCCGTACCCGCAGCTCAGGTTCGTGGCCATCGCTGCAGGCACGGGAGAACGCGGGGGCTGGGAGATGAAGTGGGACAGGGGCAGCCCGAGCTGTGGGACCGTGGATGGCTGTAGGGCACAGCCTGGTGGGACCCCCGGGCTGCCCCTTGTGACTCTCCCTGTGTTCTCCTTACAGCCCGCCCCAGGCCGGCACCGAGGAGCTGCCGACCCCCACTGCCCCGGGCCAAGCCAACACCTCTTCCCCAGTGCCCGGTGGCAGCGCCCAGTTCCTGGCAACCCTGACCCGCTTCATCCGGCAGCTCCTGAGCTCCTCCAGCGAGCCGCCCCCCCAGCCCACTGCCCACCACCGGCTGGACTTCGAGATGATGGAGACCCTCCCTCACCAGCTGCTCAACCTGTCGGAGGAGGCGGCGCTGGAGCGGCTGGTGCAGTCGGAGGAGCCCTCGGTGCTGCTGCTGCCCCAGGACAGCGGGGCCGTGCTGGAGCAGCACCTGGGGGACTGGCAGCCGGAGGGCACCGTGCTGCAGCTGCTGATGGGCAAACTGCAGGTGGTCATCCAGGAGCTCAGGGACATCCCGGCTTTCCAAGCCAACGCGGCGCTTTTCCAGCACCTCCTGACCTTCTGCTACTACCCGGCAGAGCCGGGGCAGGCCGAGGCGGCCGAGCGGGGCCCGGGCTCTCGCAAGCTGCGCACGCTGCTGCTGCTGAAGGCGCTGCAGTCGGTGCGGGCGCGCTGGCAGGAGCGCAGGAAGGTGCAGCGGCAGAACCGCAGCGCCCGGCACCAGGCGCACTGCCGGCTGCAGGAGCTCACCATCGACCTGCGCGACCGCCACTTCATCATCATGCCCACCATGTACGCGGCCAACAACTGCGAGGGGCCCTGCCGGCTGCCGCTGTCCGCACGCATCCCCAACTACTTCTCGCACACGGTGCTGCTGCTGGGCATGCAGGACCAGGGCTCGCCGCTGCGCAGGGCTCCCTGCTGCGTGCCCGTGCGCTACTCGGACCAGCTCATCATCAGCCTCTCCTCGGACGGGCTGGAGATCCGCAAGTTCCCCAACATGGTGGCAGAGGAGTGCGGCTGCCGGTGAGGCTCCCGCCGGCCTCGCCGCTCGCCCCACCCCGGCCCCTCTCTCCCGGTTTGCCCTCCCGGCTCGGGATCTGGTGCTTCTCCCGAGGCGGGAGCTCCCGTGTGTCCTTTCCCTATGGTTTGGCTCGTTAGCATCGCTCTGGTTTTGGGTTCATCCATGCCTGTCCCTGGGGCTGCTCCTCTGGGGATGTCCCCCTCCCTTGGTTGAGGTGCCCGAGGTGCCCGTGGGCTCTGCCTCCGCTGGGTACGGGCACGGCAGGGCCATGGGGGAGGACAAGGCTTGGCAGACCCAGGCAGGACCGTTCTTGTTTATCCCTCACTCTCTGCTCCTGTAGTGGCTGGGCAGGGCAGCTGCTGCTTCCTCCAAGCCTTGCAGCATCCTCTGGCCATTCCCCAGCCCACGGCCCATCACAGGACCCCCCATGCCACACGGCTCCACCTGTGACAGCAGAGCAAGAGGCCAGATCCCCTCGCAGGGACCAGCCTTGCCCTGGGACACGGCTCTGTGTGAGCCGCGAGGAGCCGCTGGCCGTGCCTTGGGGCTCCCGGCCAGGTCACATCTGCGTCACCCCGCGGTGACCCCGCTGCCGGGGCGAGGGGAGGAGGGAGCGATCCCATTACACCTCCCGGGCTGCTCACACCATTAATGGGAGCGGGAACAAACGGCTGCCAGAGCACCTGCTCTGTGTCCCCGCCGGCGTCAGCACGGGCTGCCTGCCCCAGATCATCTTCCAGCTGAGCCCGGCCCTCAGTGGGGAGCCAAACCCTCAGGAGCAGCTCCTGGGCTTGTCCTGGCTACACCTCCTCGGGTTTTGCAGTGTCCCCACGGGGAGGCATGGCTGGAGGTTGGTACTCACCAGTCCCACCTCACAGCCCTGCAGGATTAACCCTGAAAACACACACACATAAAGTCAGGGACAAAACACATAACCAGGGATAAGGGCTTTTCTCGTTTTCCTTTTTTCCCCCCTATTTTTTAAAAACATCCAGTTGAATACCTTATTAAAAATGAAAACAGTTTATTTTAACCACTGTTGATTTAGCAAATACTGAAACCTGCCATGGGTCAGGGCTGTGAACATCTCTGGCTGTGTGATATTGCTCTTGTGTTTCCTTCCTAAAAGTGACTCGGAGAAGGTGAGGCCCGCAGGGATCCCTTGGTGAAGGGCTCCAGCCCTGCTCTGTCACCAGCACCTTCTGGGCCACCCCACAGTGATGGCACTGGTTGGGTGAGGTGAGGGGGCTGTCCCTGATGTCCCTCTGAGGACGGCTGCAGCCTGGTTCCGTAACCCAGAATATTCTTCTCTCTTGATTTGCTTTCAATAAAACCATTAACCCAAGAGCTGCACAGTCTGGACACAACTCTGTTCACTGGGATCCCCACACTGCCCCGGAACCACGAGTGGAGGGGAACTGCAGAGGGGTTTTGGGTGGGGATGCAGAAGGCAGGAGGCCCAAAGAAGCTCCTTCCATGAGTCCTTTCAGGTCGCCTTTGATCCAGAGGGGTCCAAAGTCCCTGGGGAGGCTCGTGCCAGGCTCCTGGGATGCTCTGCCGCTGCTTGGGGGTCCTGGCGTGCTGCCCGTGCCCGGGGGTGTCTCTGGAGGGCAGGCAGGGGTGGGGGTCCCTTGCCGGGGGC
The DNA here is from genome assembly GCF_017590055.1 of Onychostruthus taczanowskii. Lineage (NCBI taxonomy): Eukaryota > Metazoa > Chordata > Aves > Passeriformes > Passeridae > Onychostruthus > Onychostruthus taczanowskii. The sequence continues at coordinate 154,323 of NW_024497630.1, read as the reverse complement.
AGTGGTGGGATTGGATCCCCCTGGATCCAGCGCCATCGAGCCCCGTGCCCACCCCGGCCTCAGTCGCGCCTCTTGCCCTCCCTGGCCCTGCCGTCCCTGCCCGGCGCCGGCTCCCAGGGCTTCCTGCCCTTCTGCTGCTTCCAGTCCCGCCTCGGGCTCTCCCGGCCGCCGTCAGCCCTGCCGGGACGGCCCCTCCACCCCTCCCTCCTGGACTCATCCCGCTCCCGCCGTCTCTCCTTCCTCTCCTTCCTCTCCCGGTCCCGCTTCTTCTGGGGCTGCTGCTCCGGTTCCCTGGGGGCCCTGGGGGCTCGGCCAGGTTTGTCCCCCGCTGTCCTGTCCTTGGCTCGTGCCTCCCTCCGGCTGCTCCGCTCCACATGGACAGCACGGCCTTCCCGGGCCTTCTTCTTCTCCTCCTTCTTGTCCTCCTCCTCCTCCTCCTCATTCTCCTCTTTTTCTTCCTGCTTCTCCTCCTTTTCTTCTTCCTCCTCCTCCTCCTCCACCTTCTTCTCCTGCTTCTCCTGGCTCTTCTTCCCCTCTGTCACAGCCATTGGCACCTCGGGGACATCTGCAGGTTCTTCATCCTTGTCCTCTTCCTCATCCTTGTCCTCATCCTCATCCTTGTCCCCATCCTTGTCCTCATCCTCTGGTGTTGCACGGCCAAACCACTTCTTGAAGATCCAGGGTTCTGCCTGTGGGGACAGAGGGGACCAGGAACTGATGATGCAGCCCAGGGGACCGGGTCCCCTCTCCATCCCTCCCCCTGGGGACAAGATGCTCCCTGCCGCGGGAGGTGCCACCTGACCCGTACCAGGTTGCTGTCAGCTTCGCTGTCATAGTCATCGTCACCATCTTCGTCATCATCATCATCCTCCACCGCGCTGCTCTCCGGTGGCGGCGCAGGCTGGGCAGTCACCGCCTCTGGGATCTCCACCTTGGGGCTCACGACCTCTGGCAGGGGAGAGGGACACGCCACTGTCAGCTGAGGACGAGGCTGCCTGGCGGGATGTCCCAGCCAGGGGCTCCCAGGGCCGCCCCACCCTGGGACGTGGCCCTGTCTCAGGCTGGACCCGGGGCACCGGGGAGGGACGGAGGGTCGGACCCACCGGCAATGGGAGGGGGCGGAGGCTCCTGCCGGCCGCGGGCGAGTCCCTCCTTGGAGCATGGCGCTGCAAGACAGGAGGGGACAGGAGCCAGGAGGTGGCAGCTCGGGCTGGCCACCCCTTCCCGCTCCGCCCGCCTCCCGACTCACCTTGGAGCACCTGGAAGGTGACGCTGAGCAGGGCGACCACGGAGGCCACCAGGATGCACTTGTTGAGGGTGAGCCCTTCCCAGAGCAGCGGCTCCTCCGCAGGGTCCGGGCTGGGCGGCTCCACCTTGCTCTGCACGGGGAGGGTCCTGGGGACTGGGGCCCCCGGGGAAAAATGTTAAAAATGTTACTGGAGGGAACTGGGAAGAGGAAAAGGGCTCTGAGCTGGGGGGTGGGAAGAGCTCTTAACATCCTCCTGCACAGCCCACTCAGGACAGGGACAAGGACAGGGACAGGAGCAGGGACAGGGACAGGACAGGGACAGGGACAGGACAGGACAGGGCAGGGATAGGGGACAGGGCAGAGACAGAGACAGGGACAGGGACAGGACAGGGACAGGGAGAGGGACAGGGACAGGACGGGGCAGGGACAGGGATAGGCGACAGGGCAGAGACAGGGACAGGGAACAGGAGTTGCTCCTGCCACGTGTTTGCACTGCAGGACTGGGGACAAGAGTGTCCCGGGGGCTGAGACCGAAGGGTTTGGGCCATGGTGGCATTAGAGGGTCCTGGCGATCAAGCTGGGAAAAGCTCTGCCCGTGCTCCTCCTCCAGCAGCAAATCTGGGCAGGGTGGAGAGGAGGAAGAGGAGGAGGAGGTGGAGGATCTGGCAGGTGGTTGAGGAGCCCCATCTCCATCCCCGTGTCACTGATTTCCCCACTGATTTCCCCTTTCCGTGGCCAGACAGCGCCTCCCGGGCTGGCCGGTGACACGGGATTGTGCCTCTGTGGCCACCTGTGGCCGGAGTGGCCGTTCTGGGGCAGGGAAGGGCTTTCCCACACACGCACCTGGCGGCCCGGCAGCGCTGCCCTTGGCTCCCACCTTCTCCACCCGCTTCTTCTCCGCCGCTTTCCTGTCCCCGCCGGGCGGGGCTGGCTCTGGCATGTCCGGCTCTGGCTGTGCCTCGGGCTGCTCCGGGTCCTGCTCTCCTCTATTCCCTGCGGGAGGACACGGAGCGTGCCTGCGGGCACAGGGACACGCTGCTCCGGGGGTCCCCGGGGCTGCCCCAGCGAGAGGCACCAACCCGGCTCCTGCGGCACCTGGGGCGTGTGTTCACCTCCACAGCCTTAAAACTGGGGTGTATTTTATGTTATTTAAGCTGGATTTAGCCACGAGTTAGCCCCGGTTAACACACGGGTGGGCTGGCGACTGAGGGCCCCCAGCTTGGGATCCCCCCGGAGCTGCCCTCGGGGCTGGGCAGGGGCTGCAGCGCCCGCTGAGGGCAGGGTCGGTGTGCGGGGAGCGGAGGGAGCCGCGCTTGCTGCGGGCTCGCCGCTGAGCGGGGCCGGGCTGGGCGTTGGCCAGTGCCACCGCAGAGAGCTGCCCACCGGCACGGATCAGTGACAGCGACAGCTGGGGGACCTGGATGGACGTGCTGCAACCCTGCCGGGCGGAATGTCACTGCGGGACAGCCCCAGCCCGGCCCCCTGACCCGGCACAGGGATCCATCCCTGGCACCCCCTGCTCTGAACAGGGATCCATCCCAGGCACCCCCTGCCCTCCCCTGGCAGAGGGATCCATCCCTGGCACCCCCTGCCCTCCCCTGGCACAGGGATCCCCCCAGGCACCCCCACCCTGACCCCGGGCACTCACATGGGCTCCACCGCTGTCCCCGTGGCTGTCGCTGCTCACCGGAGTGTTGGCATCTGTCACAGACAAGCACAGCTCAGCTCCTCAGGTGACAAATCTGGGCAGGTGGGAGTCACCAGGGGCTGGGGGGTGTGGGCCCCTCCCCTCGGGGACACCCCAGCCTGCAGAGAGGGGACATCTGGCCGTGATTCCCCCGTCGGTGTTCCCATGTCACCCATGGATGGACAGAGGTGTCCCAAGTCAGGCAAAAAGCCCCCCCAGGGATCGAGGGGGTGCAATGGGAGCTCTGGGACTCTGAGCCCAAAAGATCACCAGCCTGGATATCCCAGGGGAGTGGCAGCCAAAGGGACAGTGACCTCCCTGCCAAGGCACTTGGGGGGACCAACAGCCCAGGGTGTGCTCAGACCCCAAAAACACAAGGCTGGACACTGGAGGGCCAGAGCCTGGCAGCAGGAGAAGGCCCAGCTACCATGGAGCAACCAGACCTCCAAAAGGACTCAAGGGAGCTCTGGGAGGACTCTCAGGGCTTTTCCCAGCTGGGAAGTGGCAGAGCAAACTGAAGGTCCCCAGGAACACGCGGAAGGGCTGGGGAGGGTTTGGGCTCTAGGAGTCCTGGGGTTTCTCTGCCCTGGGAGAGCTGCAGGGATGGGAAGGCACCACAAGGTCCCAGCACCACTGGTCTCAGCCCTCGGCATCTCTGAGTCCAGTGCCTCGGGTACCACATCCTCTCCAGAAGGAAGAATTTTTGCCCCCTTTGAGCCAGATTTAGTCGATTTCCCCACTGTGGAACACTGAGAAAAAGACAGCAGTTCCTAGGAGGAAACCTGCCACTCAATGTTGGAAGCAGAACAGACAAATAGGAGGAAAACTTTTGGCCATGATCTGAAAGGTCTTTGCTTTCAAGAGGAAACAAAATGAGCCTGGTTTGTTAAAGTGATGCAAGTCTGGTCCTTTCTCTGCTGGGAAGGGATGGAGCTGCCCCAGGACTCTCGTGGTGCCTGGGGATTTCCAGACCCAGGGGAAGCACAAAGGTGGAGAACTTTTCCTCAAAGTGTTTCACCCCCATGTGCTTGCCCTGTTTTTGAGCTTCTCAATCATTCACCCTGGTTTGGGGCACAGATGAGCACCAGGAAGGTACAGGAGGGCCCAAGCCCCTGTTCCTCTTCTCCCTGGCCATGATCCATGCTCCCATGGAGCTGGTGTCACACAGGTGCCTCTCAGTGCCTGAGGTCACCCTGTGAAGTGACACCACCATAAAGAACCACCTCTGCCAGGCTGAGCTGTGTCCTGCAGAGTCTCACACACCACACCAGTGGCCATGGTTCACGGTGAGAATAAGGAACCTCTTCTCTTGTCCTTCCCTGGCCACCTCTGAGCTCTCCCTGCCCACCTGGACAGCCCTTAGGTGCCCTCAGGGCATCCCCAGTCTTTCTCCAATGCTGCACAGCGACAGTGTCACCTCAAGGGACCCTCACCAAACTGAGAGGGATCAAACACTGTGCCCACAGCACACCCCTGCTGGGCTGCCCAGACCTCAGCTGAGCCCGGTGCCCTGTCACAGAGTGCCAGGTTCTTTCCATGTCTCTACCCCTTGGGCTTCACCCTGAAGGAGGAGCCCAAACAGACCTGGGGACAGGCAGGTGTCCTTCCCTGCCATGTGCCCCAAAGGCATTAACTCGGCCCCAGAGCTGACCAGATCCATGTCCAGGTCTGTCCCCTCTGGGCAGGAGACAGGGCTCTGTGCCCTGGCAGGAGGTGGATGCACTCTGGGGCTCCACAGCCCACGCAGGATCCTTGTCCCCAGGCAGGATGGGCTGTGTCACCTGCAGGAACAGCCGTGCTGGGCTGGTGATCCAGGCACAGGCACTGCCAGGCCAAGCAGGACAGGGATGGCCACAGTGCCAGGGGTGGCCACAGTGCCACGGGTGGCCATCAATGCCAGGGGTGGCCACCAGTGCCAGGGACACTTTGCCCATGGCAGGGCTGGTCACCCACAGCCCCCAAGTCCTTGCTTGCAGTGCCCCTTCCCAGGAGATCTCCCATCCATCCATCCATCCATCCATCCATCCATCCATCCATCCATCCATCCATCCCTCCTGCCCGCCCATCCCTCTCCGGAGGATCATCCCTCTCCACGCCCCGCACGCCAGGTCCGCCCGTAAAGGCTCAAAATCGCAGGCACTTAACAAATAATCAGCTCCGCTCTGCTGCCGCTGGGACTTCTCCTGCACGGGCTCCCGAGGTCGCCTTCACCGCTGACTCACGTCAAAGAAACTTCCAAAAATAGTCCCCTCGCCTGCCCCGCTCTCCCTGTAACCCTCGCCCGGGGATGAGCCCCGCGGCTCCCGCTCCCTCGCGGCCACAGAGAGCCGGGCTGTGGCCAGGGCTGGCCAGGGGCTGCCCCACATCAGGGTTTAAAGCCACAGAAATCCGTACCTGGGATCGGCCGCCGCCTGCGCCTCGGCTGCAGCCCCCGGGCAGTGCCGGCTCTCCCGGGTAAAGAACAGCAACAGCTGCCGGAGGGAGCCGGAGCAAAATAGCGCCCAATCACCGGGGCCCGAGCACCACAAAAGGCAGCTCAGCCCCGGCCCCGAGCGCAGGGGCTGCCCCGGGCACGGGCTGCGGCTCTCGGGGCACCTGAGAGGGGTTTGTCCCTCTGTGACACTCCCAGAGAGCACAGGGAGGGGACAGACCCCCTGCCCCGGGTGTCTGAGCCAGTGGGAGGGATGGATGGATGGATGGATGGATGGATGGATGGATGTGGGTGCTAGGGGTACAGAGGTGGAGCCAGGCACAGGTAAGGAGAGAAGATAAGAAATCCCTCTGGGGGCAGCAGTGCTCAGACAATCCCAGTGAAATCCCGTTTTGCCGTGTCTGGAGAGGTCCATTGCCCCCCCCCCCCCCCCCACCCCTCTGATGTCCCCGTTCCTGTCCCCAGGAGCCCTGTCACAGCCACAGGCACCTTCTGGGCAGGTGGGAGCAGGGATGTCCCATCCCACCCAGCCACGATACAGGGAGGAGATGAAGAATCCCATCTGGGGAGCAGCAAAAGACCCTGGGGCTCTGGCCCTGCCTGTGGGGGTTATCCCAAGCCCCCAGCTCAGCACGGGCAGGAACAGCCTCAGGCAGGAGCTCCTGTGCCAGGGATGTGGTGCAGCAGTGCCTGGGACCAGCCTGGCACATCCCACTTTGAGGACGTTGCTTTTATGGAGAGATTTCAGACTCAAAAACCCCCAAGTCCCTGAAATTGTAACATTTCCCACCTGCAGTATTTTTCTTTAGCAAGACCTGCAGACGTTTTTCTTTAGCAAGATCTAAAGGAGGAATACACCAGGCACTGCCTTGCCCAGGTGAGGCTGGATCCAGGTCCTGCTTTAGGGGCTCGGGAGCAGCCTCTGCTTCCCAGGGCAGGGATTTGCCCTCTCCGGCAGGGACAGGACTGAGCACACGGAGGGAAGAACCTTGAGCCGCGGCAGCCGGATGGATGGAGGAGGGATGGGGCTGCACACAGCCCCCACAGCGGTGGGCACACCCTCCGGAGAGTTTTCCCGGTTGTATTCCCATTCCTGCAGGGTCAGAGCTGTTCACTGCCATGGCATTTGCTTTATAGGGAGGTGATGAAAGAAGAAAATCATAAACGGGCCAAATAAAATCCCTTTTCCTCCCAGTTAATCACGTTTGCCAGGCTGCCCCCAGGTTTGTTCCTGCCGCCCGTGGGTGAGCTGGTCCTTCCAGGAAAGATGCCAGGGGCTGAACCGGCACCGTCTGCTCTCGCAGAGCTCCGGCAAAACACCCTCCCACTTCATCCCTACATGGAGCCAGAGGATAGAGAGCTCTCCTCAGCCTTCCCAGGACCTTTCAACACCCCGTTCCCGCAGCGGGGAGGGGCCGGCAGCGTTTTTGCCTCCACACGTGTAGCTCGGAGCAGTTCCCCGTGGAGCTGCAAAGCCTCCACCTCCATCGCACAATTTATCCCGGGCAGATGGAGGAAAGAGATTCCCGGAGGCAAATTCTTTCCTAATCTCTTGAACCCCCCCAAATCCCGGCTTCTTCCGCGCGCTGAGCCTGATAAAAGTGTCTCTGGGACGGGGTGAGCTCAGGGAGGGGGAAACCCGATCCGGCTGGGAGAGCAGGAGAGAGCCAGGTGGGGGAGCAGGGGAGGGCACTGGAGCAGCGTCCAGGCCAAAGAGTGACTTTGGATTCCGCTGGATGGCACAGCCCCTCTTCCCTGGCTTCCCGGGCTGTCCCCTAGCCTCTGTCCTCACGAATTGTGGTCCGGGCTGTGCTGCAGCATCCCCTCACTGCCATGGCAACGCTCGCTTCTCCTCCCACCAGGACATCATCTCCCTTCTCCCCGTTTTTAATAACTCACAGTTAAAAGGCAATCAGAAAGGTATAAAATTAGTCACTGAGTATTTTTGGCACAGGTTGGTTCTGGGGATGAATTTTCTCTCAATTTTCACAATTCCCTCTCTCCCCAGAGCTCCCAGCCCCTGCCTGACTCTGTCTCCTCCTGCCACAGGTACGAGGGATGGCAGATGCTTGAGCTGGCTGCTCAGGTGGCTTTCCCATTGCTCACCAGGCTGGCTGCAGGTTTTTTCCCCTTGGATTTCACCCCTGGCTCTATCAGAACCTGCCTGACCATGTTCCCAAGGCTTGAGACTCAAAAACACTTCCCACTTTGGAGCCTTTACCCTCTAATCTGGGCAGGGCTGAGCTCTTGGCCTGATTTTAGAGATGGGAATTTGGATGTTGTCTGCCAAGCCAAGTGCCCTGGGCACAGCACAGCTCTGCAGGTGATGCCCAGCTCCAGCTGTGTCACCCCCACGCTGGCAGTGTCCCTTGGGGGGCACTGGTCTGAGGCTGCACAGGGCAGGTCCCCCTTGGATGGCACCAAAGACCTGCTGGAGATGCATGTAGAGCTCACCCAGGTGCTGCATGGGCTTGTTGGAGGAGCTTGGTGTCTCCCAGCCCTCCACCCTTCCTCAGATGTGGTTGGGGATGCATTCAGAGTGGGGCTGGTGGAAGAGAGGATCACAGAAACCCCAAAATTCTCCAGGAAATGGGGTGAAAGAGCACCTTGATTCCCTGCACGACCCAAACTCCAAGGGCACAGGTGTCCCCATAACAACCTGGGCACATCCCAGTGCTGACAGCAATACTCCACTGACCCAAAATTCCTCTTTCAGCTGGATCCATCAGCTCCAGCTGGGGGGGCTGTGCAATGGCTGTGCTGATGCACAGCTGCTGCCTCCTTCCCCTGAGGAACCAAACATCCACCCAGGAGATGATTCCTGCAGGAACCACAGAGATTTCTGAGCACTGGCGTTATTGAGGAGCACTTGGGAGGTTTCAGGAAGAGAAGGAATGTCTCCTCTCTGCCAGCTGTGCTGCTCCTGTCAGATCCCATCTGTCAGCATGGAGATTTCAGATCTGCCAAGCTGAGCCATCTCCTTGCAGAGGTGTGGATAATGGAAGGCCTGGAGCAGTTTGGATGCTGGATGTTCCTGTGGCTCCACATCCCTAGGTGTTGCAGCAGGAGATGGAGCATCCCCTGCATGAGCTGATTCCCATAACTGATACCTGGACAGGCTCCACGTGCCCAGGAGGGCTGACTGCACATCATGGGCCTGCAAAGCTTCTGATGCTGGTTCTGATCAAGAGCTCAGACCTGGGCCCTTCCTCGTGGCTTCAGGGATTTGGTTAAGCTGGAAAACACAGCCAAGGGGATCTTCTGTCTCCTCTCCTGGGTTTGAGTGGTGTGGATCTGGTGAGGGAAGATGGGAGCTCTCTGGGCTGGCACCACCTTGGTTTAATGAACCACACCTTGGAACATCAATGGGACAAGAGGAAATGGACTCAAACTGCTCCAGGAGAGGTTCAGGTTGGACATCAGCAGGAATTTCTTCATGGAAAGGGTGGTCAGGCATTGGAAGGGGCTGCACAGATTGGACTCAATGGTTTTAGAGGTCTTTTCCAACATAAATGAGTCTGGGATTCTGGGATCTTGGAGGATCATCTTCCTTTTATCCTTTTAGCCTGGAGGGAATGCAAGCCAGAAAAATGATGGCTCTTTTATTTAAAGGGAAGGGGCCCAGGAAGGGAGGACATCCCACCACAAGGTTTTGGGAGCAGACGATGAAGCTTAACACATTCCTCCAGCTGAGCATGGAAAAAGGGATCACATCTCTTAGAAAAACTCTCCCATGTCACCTCTCGCTTTTCAGCCCCGAGCTCCATCCATCCATCCATCCATCCATCCATCCTTGGAGCAGTGCTGCTGGACACACACCCACCCCTGACAGTGTCCTGGTCACCTTCAGGGTCGGGGCTGTCTCACAATCACTCCCAGTGATGGAGGAATCCTGCTGGGGACAGGTTTGGCAGAGCTGAGCAGGACAAGGAGCAGAAAAGGTCCTGCTCTCTGCCCTGGTCCCTGCAGGTCACTGTGGTCCAGTTGCAGACCTCAGTCCCAGGACTGGCTGGAGTTCAGGCCACCCAGCATGGTGACAAGATCAGGCTGGCAGGGACACAAACAACACATGGAACACCTTTGTCATGGGTCAGGAGCTGTGGATGTGCTGTGGGGTGAAATGAGCTTGGCAGGGCTCTGTGAAGAGCAGAGAGGCAGCACAGAGGGACATCCTGCTGGGACATCTGTGTCTGAGCCTGAGCACAGCACAGGGTCCTGCCCTGGGGATGGCTCCAGGATCTCCTGCACCTTGTGGATGTCACTGGGACCACGCAGGGGTGAGGGACACCCCAGGCCACCAGCCAGGGCAGAACACACAGTGACAGTGGAGGGAGAGCCTTCCATGGGTTCATCCCATCACCACCTGGAATGACCCACAGCTATCTGGAGCAGCTCCACATTAAAGCCACTCTGCCCACCCTGGAATCCACGTGTGCCCTAAAAACTCCAATTCACAAATCTCAGAGGTTTTGCTCTTTTCCCTGGCAGCAGGAGCTCATTCAGGTCAGGGGGACAGAAGATCCAGATCCTGTTAATCCTACTTTTAGTCTCATCTCCTTTCCGTAATTGTTCCATGATCCCTTTTCTCACAGCTCAGCACCACTCAGGGCTGATCACTGTTCTCCTAAAAGATTTACAGCTGTTTGTCACTCCCCGGAGAACAGGAGGATGTGACTCCACTCCAAGGAATTACCCCTGGAAGTGCCATTTGGGATTGGGAAAGTGGCCACGATATTTGTCCCACCAAGGGCTGGGGCTGTGGCACACTCATGCCATGGAACTTAGGCAAAGGGAGATTTAGGGGAAGTGAAGCTTTGGGTGGAGCAGCCTGGCAATATTTAACATCCCAACAATCACAAATCCTCCCCTTTTTTGGTTTTCCTGATGGATAGTGTTGGTGCATTTACCCAGACAGGTTCTGGCACTGGGGGCTGCAGATCCCAACCTGCTTCTCCCTTCCCAAATCATTCCCATTGAAGGAGCTGCTTCCCTGGGCAGCAGGAATGAGAGGGCTCTGCCTCCTGGGGGAATAAGGAGCTGTTCCTCAGCTCCTCCCACAGAGCCACCAGGCTCTTTGGGATGATGGCACCCACTGGAGAGCAGGTCCTGGTGGATTTAACACCTTTCCCAGGGCTCCAGCTTGGCCCCACAGGACTGAGCAGCCAGTTCTGAAGCAACAAATCCATGTCCAGAGAAACATCCCTGTGCCATCGGGATGCTCCCAGACTTGGCATCTGGGACCTGCTGGGCTGTGGGACATGGGGAAGGAAGGAGATGTTCCAGGCAGGCTTCAGGTCTTAAAAGGGTCGTAAAAGTACAAAATCCACCACAAAGTACAGCAGAAAGTCCTGCAGGGACAGCAGAAATAGCAGGAACTTCCTACCCACCTCCAGACCTCAGCTGGGGTTTCCCAGTTTCTCTGTGCCTCCTGCCCTGTTCCCCATTTCTCTCTCTGTTATCAGACCAGAAATTCCCAAATTAAAACTTAGCAGCCTCCAGAAACCAAGGGCAGAGGTTTCACCCTGCCAGGCCCCTCTGCTCTCCCCTCCCTGCTCGCACCACAGATTTCTCAGTTCCTTTGGGACAGTCTAGGAAGGCTGGAGGGGTTCGGGTTCCTTCCTTATCCCCTTGCCAAGACCAGGACTGTGCTCTGGGGTTCTTTGTCCCTCTAAGGCACTTGCTGGGGTCCTCATGGAGGGGCTTTGTCATCTCTCTGAGGTCTGGAAACTTTGATGATGACTTTACCTCTCCAAAATTGCAGCTGGCATCCAAACTCCTCTGATATATAGCGGGACAGAAAGGGCTGGGACCTGGGGACGAGGTTTTTGAGTGAAGCCCCTTCTGCTCCAGCTTTCCTTCCTCCTACTTTCACACAGCAATGCCAAATGCAATATATTATGTAATGGGAACAAGCAAGAACCAAACCAGCAAGGACTCCAAACAGCAGGAAACTCCCTTTCCAAAGCCACACTCTTAATGAGTCAGTTCTCTCATTTTTGCTCACCACCCTTGACCCACCCTTGCAGACCAGGCTTTGTCCAGTGCAACAAGGAGATATCAAAGCTCAGGATCTTTAAGGTTTTCCAGTTCTTCCCCAATATATCCTTGCTGGACATCTGTTCCTAAGACACATCCTGCTCAAACAACAAGATTTGTGTTTAAAATAAAGCTTGAGGCTCCTCAAGGCATCACGAACCTGCAGGAAAGCCAGAGTGTGACTGGAAGGGAAGGGAGAGATGGACAGAGGTTCAGCCCTCCTTGCCATAACCCTGGATCCTGGATTGCCATCAGCCTGGCCCTGGAAGCCAGACCCAGCCCCACCACACCAGAGACAGCATGGTTTGGGCTGGAGCAGCAGCCAAGCAATGAAATGCCTCCTCCAGCCTGGAGCACAAACACAAAGACCTTGGGATTACTGGGCAGGGCCCATCCATGTGGCACTGAGGGCAGGGATGTGCCTGTGTCTGTTGTCATGGTCACCCCTCACACTCACAGCTGCAAGGCTGTGCTCTGGTGCTGGATACATCCAAGGTAGATCCACTGAGTCAGGGAATCAGAGTTTGGGTTGGGATGGACCGTAAAGCTCATCCCATTCCACCCCTGCCACAGCAGGGACACCTCCCACTGTCCCAGGCTGCTCCCAGCCCTGTCCAGCCCGGCCTTGGGCACTGCCAGGGATCCAGGGGCAGCCACAGCTGCTCTGGGCACCCTGTGCCAGGGCCTGCCCACCCTCACAGGGAACAATTCCTGCCCAAGATCCCATCCATGCCTGCCCTCTGGCAGTGGCAGCCATTCCCTGTGTCCTGTCCCTCCAGGCCTTGTCCCCAGTCCCTCTGCAGCTCTCCTGGAGCCCCTTCAGGCCCTGCAAGGGGCTCTGAGCTCTCCCTGGAGCCTTCTCCTCTCCAGGTGAGCACCTCCAGCTCTCCATGGGGTTACAGGAGATTTAGAAGGAAATTCCAGAGCTCATGGGCATCAAAAAGGCCCAGCCTTAGTACTGTTCCACCTCCTCAGCTCCCTGCCAGCACCAGGAGAGAGCAAATGTCCTACAAAAGCCAGGCTGCATCCACCAACTTGTGATTAATACAAAGTGAGGTGGAATCTTTCACTGAGCAACACAGAAGAGGTTTCAGGAATTAACCTGGAGTGGCTCTGCCCACCTGGCTGGGGGAAGATGATCCAAGGGATTTGGACAAGCACCTCCACCCAGGAGGCTCCTGAGTTCAGGAATAATCCAGCCTGGAGCACTGCCATGGTTTTTAGGCTGTGTTCTCACCAACACCACATGGAGATGTGAGGACTGAGCCTTCCCTTCTCCCTCCTGCCCAAACACCCTCACTCCCACACAGCCTGTGCTGCACTTTGGGCAGGGCTGTGATCACACCTTGGATCACAGAGTTCAACACAGACTGAAGTGGTTCCCATGATCAGATACGACACCAGTCTGGTATTTGTTGGCAAAAAGGCACAAAGGAATGAAATGTGCCCCGGGATGGGGCAGGAAGGTGCAGAGACATGCAGGGGAAGGGCAGCGTGCCCAGGAGCTGAGGCAGGAGCCTGCAGGCTCTGGTGGTAACAACCTTGAAAGTGATGATGGAATTATTAAAACATGGCAACATGGGTGTAGGAGTGGGCAGAAGAGCAGGAGAGGAGCTGCTGCTGCCCAGGCTTCTCCCAGCAGAAAGGTGCTCAGTGTCCCTGCCAGCCAGGACCTGTCCCTGAGAGTACCCTCACATCCCTAGGGAGCCAGGCTGGCAGAGCTGGGGGTGCTCACCTGGACAAGAGAAGGCTCCAGGGAGAGCTCAGAGCCCCTGCAGGGCCTAAAGGGGCTCCAGGAGAGCTGCAGAGGGACTGGGGACAAGGCCTGCAGGGACAGGACACAGGGAATGGCTGCCACTGCCAGAGGGCAGGGCTGGATGGGATCTTGGGCAGGAATTGTTCCCTGGCAGGGTGGGCAGGCCCTGGCACAGGGTGCCCAGAGCAGCTGTGGCTGCCCCTGGATCCCTGGCAGTGCCAAGGCCAGGCTGGACAGGGCTGGGAGCAGCCTGGGACAGTGGGAGGTGTCCCTGCCATGGCAGGGGTGGGACTGGATGGGATTTAAGGTCCCTTCCAGCCCAAACCATTTTGGTTTCTGTGATCTCTTGTCTTTGGACTCCTCAAATGACCAATGAAGACTCCATGACTTTGTAGATGCCAATGAGAGGAGCAAGGACCTGGATCCAGCTGTAGGCTCCATCCTGGGAAGGAAATGGAGGCAGAGCAACTGGAGGGGCTTTGGCAGGGCCGTGGCAGGAGCTCTGTGTCCTCTCCCAGCCCCACTTTGGCTCAGCTGACCTAAAGTGGTGCCTCTGGGCTCCAGTGAAGCTCTTTAAGGGACATTAAGGGACATTAAGTCTCCAACACAGCTCCAAGAGCAGTGTTTATGCACCACTACCCACAGTTCCCACAGTTCCCCAATTCCCTCCTCCTCTCCCCACCTGTGCCCTGCCTGCCTCAGCTGGGGGGAACCAAACCAAAACCAGTGGAATCCTTCTGTTTTCTTTGACTTTTCCAGCTGTTTTCTTTGAACGTTTCACTGAAATATCCACCACAGCCTGAAAGAATTCCCTCCTTGAGTCCCAAGGCAGGCCCCAAATGAGACACTGAAATCCATGAGGAGATTTTTTCCATAGGAAATGCTGGAGGAGTCTCAGGCATCATCATCCCCCAAATCCAAACACCACATCTGCCAGGCTCAGGGAGGAGCCAGGTCCTGCAGGACACATTCCCTGAGCCAGCCTTGGGTCCCTGCAGTGCAGCAGGTGCTTTCCAGGTCTAGATATCCAAGGATTTCAACAGCAAAAGTGAGGAGAGGAGAAGTAATCTCCCCTCCACACCCCTCTGCCCTGCAGAGAAGTGGGACATGAGACCTCTCCATCCCCACCAGCCCCTTGTGGTGTTGGTAGATACCAAACACCACCCATTACCAACAGCCTGCTGGTTATTCCCACCCTCCACAAGGCCAGGAAGGTGCTGCAGGAATTCTGGGGGAAAGGGGCTATTTGCCCTTTTTCATACTCACAGAAGCCATCCCCAGATGGCTGGGACAAAATCCAAATCCAGCTGGGGGACTAAACTCCTCCAGATTGGATCTGGTCTGCAGATTGCTGGGATCCTCACCATCAGGACCTTCTGTCCCACAGCAACCAGGACCAGAGAGCCATGGAGTCATTAAGGTGGGAGAAGAGTCCAACCATCAAGCCACCACCACAGCCACCACTGAGCCACGTCCCCAAATGCCACATCCACACATTTTTGGAGCACTCCCAGACAGACACAGTGCTGGCCCAGCAGGTGATGGGAAGATGTCTTAGGTTGGAAGATGTGGCTGGGGGTGTGTATTCTAACCCCCATCTGTCAGAGGTGGGGCAGTTCCCTTCTGTTCATTGGGCAGCTTTTTCTTTATCTCTTCCACAGCCAACCCTCCCTCCAGGAGATCTCTGCTGTCCATGGCCACTGAGTGTCCCTGCATGGCTGATCAAATTCCAGCATCCCATGGGAGATGCTCTGCCCAGGGCAGGAGCCAAGCATTCCTACCTGGATACAATCTGAGCCTGGAACACCCCAGCAGCCTTTGCCCGCTGCATTCCCAGAGGAGCAGCTTTCTCCTGCCCTGCATTCCCAGAGGGAGAGCAGGCCCATCTCCAGCAGCCCTGGAGCTCCAGAGGAAAACTCCAGCCTTGTGCAGGATCCCTGCTCCAGCAGAACCACAGCTGGCACTGCAGGAGGGCTGAGCCCCCATGGGATGGGACTGTGCCACCACCCTGACACACAGGGGGCAGGGCCTGTTCTGACTCTGGCAGTGGTTTGTTTTCTTTTTTGTACTATTCCATGTGTATTTTCAGTTTTCCTAATAAAGAACTGTTATTCCTATTCCCATATCTTTGCCTGAGAGCCCCTTAATTTCAAAATTACAATAATTCAGAGGGAGGGGATTTGCATTTTCCATTTCAAGGCAGGCTCCTGCCTTCCTTAGCAGACACCTGTCTCTTCAAACCAAGACAGAAGAGAATGAGGAAGAAACCCGGAGAATGAGGAAGAAACCTGGAGAAAGCAGAGCCAGAATCCCCCTGGGAGTGTTTTGCTCCTGCACTGGGAGGTGAATGATCTCACCAGAGAAGCATCAAAGCCTCTCTGCAGGTGAATGAGCAGCAGAGCCAGGCTGGGAACCTGGGACATGCTGGGACAGGCTGTGGCACAAGGAAGAACTGGCATTTTGGCTGTGGGGAGCTTGACACCCTGAGCTGCCCCGTGGGAATTCCTTTTAAACTCAGGCTGGGGAGGAGCCTGGGTGAGTAATTGCTCCGTGGCAGGTCCAAGAAGTGAATAATATTCCAAGAATAAAGGTTAAAAGCCTGGAGACTCCAATGAAAGATGCTCTATAAATAGGCTGAAGTAGGCAGAGCAGTGGGAATAACAGGAGAAAAAACTCAGTGTGGAAAAGGACTGGGAAGGATCTGACACCCACAATGGGATTGGACATGGGCTGGCTCTGCACAACAGATTCTATGCACGTGTCAGCATTTTGGGGTTTTATCAAACACAGCTTCTGGGCACCCCTCAGAGGACACCTTGTGCCTGTTGGGAGCTGCCTGGAGCCATCCTGCCCCAGCAATGTGGGATTTGTCCCTGGACACTGTGGCTGGGACAAGGCAGCAGCAGGACAGGAGGTGAAATTTGGGGTTTCCATCACATGGGACAACTTCTTCTGTGCCCAAGGGAACTGAAGGAATTTCCTTTCCCATTTTTGTCCCCCTTTCCCATGTCCCTGGGTGGGACAAGGGGATGCAGGGACAGCCTCGCTGCCAATGTGGCACAGGCCCTGCATCTGCCACTCCCATGGGAAAATCACCCCCCCAGGGATGTTTATCCTTCCTTCTAGTTTACCTGTTACAGTTATCAGAAGGAGGGGTGAAGTCACAGCACAATTTATAACCAAAACCACTCTGGTTCTTTAAAAAATAATAACTTTTCTGCAGAACTGAGCTGTAAAGGAGCCAAAGCTGCTCAGAGGCCTCAGAGGATGTCACTGTGCAAATGTCAGCTCAGGGCTTAAGGCAGCAAAAAGCCTTGCCAGGGAATTGCTGTGGTGCAGGGCTGATGCTTGGAAAGATCATGCTGTGTTTGCAGGAAGCCCCTGCACCCCCAATCTCTGCCAGCAGCTCTTGCTCACCTCAGAAAGGGACAGAAAAGCAAGAAAAAGAGATGGGTGTGGGAGCAAATGGTGTAAATGGCAAAGCTTCCCCAGGAGGAAAGGCTGAAGAGAGGGAAAAGTCAGCTTGGGAGAGAAACCACAACCCCAGGGAGCTCTGAAGAAGGAGCAGTTCCCCTCTAATCCACAAAGCACAGAAATTTGGAAAAGTCACAGGTTGAAATCCAGCAAAGGTCTCTTCATGGAATCCTGGAGATCCTGAGTGGGAAGAGATCATCAGCTCAGCCCCTGTCCCTGCCCAGCCACCCCAACAAGCCCACCCTGAGCACCCCTGGCAGCGCTGTCCAAACGCTCCTGCAGCTCTGGCAGCCTTGGGGCCGGGACCATTCCCTGGGCAGCCTGGGCAGTGCCAGCAGCCTCGGGGGCAAGAACCTTTCCCTGAGCTCCATGCCAAGCCCTGGCACAGCTCCAGCCCTTCCTGGCCTCCTGTCCCTGTCGCAGGGAGTTCAGTGCCTGCAGAAGGCACTCCTGGATCTCATTGCTGTGGAACGTGGCTGGAGCCAAGTGTTCCATACTGTGGGAAAGGGTTTAAAACCCACCTGAAGGAAGGATCTGTGAAATCAGACTCTGGAGCCCAAATTCATACTTGAGAGCCCAAATTCAGACTCCAGAACAAAGCTGGGCAAGCTGGTCACTCTTCTGCCCAGCCCAGCCTTACCCCCTGACACCCAGGTCCAGGGCAGATCCAGCTAAGGCAGATGATTTACAGGAGCTCTGGAATTGTGTGCAAGGCTAGAACTGGGGCCTAGATCTGCACATCAAAACAGATTTCCCATAAATTACTCTGTTAAGGCTTTTCATAAAAGTTTCACAGGGGAAGGATTCATGAGGAACCTGTAATGTTTAATTAAAGGGGAGAAACTGATCCTGCCATAAAAATCTTCCCGATCCCATGCCAAGCTCATCACTGACTTGATTTATGGGACATAAACAGGCCAGAAAATGGCATAAGTGGGAAAGTTGAGGAACTTCTGCCAATGTGGGATACCGAGATGTGCAAAGGGAGGGGGATTTACAAACTAAGTGAGGCAAAGGTAGATATGCAGCAAGAAAACAGGGAATAAACTCCTGGGCACAGGTTGGGAGGATCCAGCCTAGATCCAACCTCCAGCTGCTCTTGTTGCTCCTACCCTGAGTTCTGCCTCTTGGCATGAAGGACACTGCCATGAAATTCCTTATTGTGTAAATGACCTGTGTCCTTCAGACTGGGATCCCACATGGAAAAGTGTCAAAGCTGTGATGTCGGTGACACAGACACCGCTCTGACTCTGGTGGAACTGACAGAATGACTCTGGACTGACACACTTCCACCCCACCCAGTGCCAGGGGAACCTTTCTGCAGTTTTGCTGAGGTTTCCCTGCCCTGCTCATCCCGCTCAGTGTAACAGTGCCCATGGTGGAAGGCAACGTGTGCCCAGAAAGGGATTCTTGGTGTTATTCACATGGAAAAAATGCTGTGGGATTGCTTCAATCCCAAAACTAACTGGTCCCATGAGCTCAGCTCACAATTCTTGATCCCTGAGTGGAAGAATTGCCAAAAGTGAGGAGGGAGAGGCTGCTGGATTTGTGCAGAAGGAAGCAGGCAGGCTGCAGTGAGAGACTGCTGGGAAAAGAGATTGGCTTGGAGAGAGCTCAGCTGAGCCTGGCTCTGCACACCATAATTCCAGAGCAAACCAAGGAATTGGAACCCCAAGAGCCACAGAAACCTGCTGCTGGGGATGCCTCTGATGAGGAATTCACCAGCCACTTAATAGAACAGCTCCCCACTACCAGGGAAAAGAGGGAAGTGAGAAATTCAAAACCAGGAGGGAGAAGAGGTCACTGCAGAGCTCCTCCAGCTCAGCAGCAGTTTCACAAATGCTTTAAAGAACTTGAAATAAAACACTTTCAACTCCACTCTCTGCTGGCCTGACCAGGCCTGGACACTGCAGTGAAAGCTCAAAGCTCAAGGTTTTAGGAAAAAAAGGCAAACAAATGCAGAGGAATGTCAGGAGCAGCTCCCTGATTGTACAAGGAGATACTTCCAGCTCCTTGGATGATCCTTGTAGGTCTCTCCCAGCTCAGGACATTCCATGATTCTACAATTCCTCCTTCCTTTGGTCACTGTCAGAGTCAGGATTTTGCAACAAAGCTGAGTTTGAGTGAAGGGAACTGCCATGGCAGTCAGGTGGCTCCTGTCACATCCCTGGAGCATCCCACAGGCAGACCCAGCTGAGGACCTGGGATGTTCCACCTCCTTGGGAAGAGGTTCTCATCAAGTTTTGGAGGTACCAGGGGCACAAGAGGGATTTCAAAGCAGAAGAAAACAAATCAGAAAGGCAAAAATACAAGGAAAAAAAGCCCAACTCAAGTCCCCCAAGTACAAAAAGTGTTGCAGGAGTCAGGAACGACTGTGCATGATCCACTTTCACATTCTCACAACCAGGAATCATCCCTGTTCCAGTGTTTGCATTCCCACAACCAGGAATAATCCCTGATCTATCCAGCCTGTAACTCCATTCCTTTCCCTTCATCCCTTTCACAACACTCCAGTGAAGTGTCTGCCTTCCTCCTTTGCAAGTGCCTGGCCATGGCAGCAACTGCTCAGTCAAAACTTCAATATCTGATTTCCCCTCGTTTTTAGGGACTAAACCAGGTCCAGCACAGAGCCAGCTCCTGTTTCTTCCCTGAGCTTTCCCATCTCCATCCCTGCAGTGCAGCTGGGGTTGGGGTGTGTCCCACAGCACCAGAGATCCAGTTGGGAATGCAGTGGTGAGGGAAAGCATGGTTTAAAATGAATTTAAGAAAAGGGAGTTAAAAAGTCATCCCAGCCAACCTCAGTTCCTAAGGGAAACTTCTCAGCTGTGTAGGCCTGAGATTTTCCTTTTCTTACATCCCAGAAGGTTGTTGGCAGGACCACCAAGAAAATACAACGAGAGTGAGTGCGGGAGGAATGGAGAAAAGCTGGGCAGCACTGGGAGCAGAGGGAGGAGGGAATGCAAAAGGAAGAAGGAAAAAAATCGGGGACGTGGGCGAGCAAACGAGCCAGAAATTCGGGTTAAAAAAGCAGGGTCTGAAAAAGGCAATGAACGGGAAACAGAGCAGCCCAGCAAAAACCCCTGGGGAAGTGGCAGCCCGGGCAGCCCTGGAGGACAGGAGTCGGGGGAAGAGGGATGGACCCACAGGCTGCAGGACGGCGACTGGGAACGGGAGTGTGTCCCTGTCCCTGTCTATTCCTGCCCTCCCCTGCCCAGGGAAGTGTCCCCGAAGCCCCAGAGGAGCTCAGGGATGGAGCACAGCTCCCGTGGGAGTGGGACCAGCACACTCCGCCACGGGCACCTCTCCCATCTGCTTTTCCTTGTGCCAGATGGGCAGGGAGGGAGGGAGGGAGGGATGGGGGATGGAGCCGCATCGCTGGGATGGCGGGGATTCATTTCTTCCCATTCTTTTCCCAGTGCCATTTAAGCGGCTGGCCCCAAAACGCTTTCTGATTGCTTTGCTTGCCCCAGTGACACCAAGGCAGGAGCCTTTCAGAATTAATCATTTAGAGGCAGAGAGAGAAAAAAGCAGCAGCTCCGACCCCAAAGGCACAGACACCTCCCTCCTCTTCCCCCCCCTCCCCTCCCCGCATGTTTTGGAGCTGCTGGAGCAAAGGGGAGAGCGAACAGGAGTAATTTTCCACGGATGCAGGGAACAATCGAGCCCCGCATGGTTTTTCTGGTTCAAATGCTTCCCTGCAGCAGTTCGTGCTCATCCCCGGCACACAAAGGCGATGCACATGCAGGGACCGGTCGTGTCTTGCTCCAGCCGCCGGTGCCGAGGTGCGGGGGACGGGAGGAGCGGGGGAGATGCTGCAGCTCCGCTCCCTGGGCAGGGGATGGCTGCAGCCGGCTCTGAGTCAGCCTCGGGCACTGCCCCTGCCCTGCCCAGGGATGGCACAGGGAGAAGCACCCGTGGGTTTAGGGTTTGGGCTTCAGGGGTATCTTCGGTTTTAATGCAGAGAGAGTCTAGGGGAGGAAAGAGGCCACTGTGACTGCACAGCGGTTTTTGCTTCAGCCTTGTTCCCGATTTTTTTCTGGGATCCAGCCCCTCCACTCACACGGAGACCCCCTGCTCCATCCAAGGGTTGCTCCCTGGAGAGAGGGTGTGCTGGTGCTGAGGATGGATCCTGGCACCACCTGAGGAGAGGTTTTAGAGGGGAGCAAGGAGCCCTGAGCACCCTCAGCACCATCCTCGACAGCCCAAGGGGGCTGGACAGTGGAGGGGTGGGGGCAGGACCTGGGAGTGGGATCAAGTCCTGCAGCACAGTGAGGTGAACTCCAAGTCAAGCAAAGCCATGCCAGGATCGTTTTTCCCTTCAGTCCCTAATTCCCTCCCATCCCAACTCCTTTCAAAGAATCTGGGGATCAAGTCCTGCAGCACAGTGAGGTGAACTCCAAGTCAAGCAAAGCCATGCCAGGATCCTTTCTCCCCTTGGTCCCTGATTCCCTTCCCATCCCGACTCCTTTCAAAGAATTCCAGAATGGTCTGTGTTGGAAGGGACCCCAAAGCCCATCCAGTGCCACCCCTGCCACGGCAGGGACACCTCCCACTGTCCCAGATCACTCCAAGCCCTGTCCAGCCTGGCCTTGGGCACTGCCAGGGATCCAGGGGCAGCCACAGCTGCTCTGGGCACCCTGTGCCAGGGCCTGCCCACCCTCACCCATCCAATATCGCATCCAGCCCTGCTTCTGGCAGTGAAAGCCATTCCCCCTTGCCCTGTCCCTCCAGCTCTTGTCAAGAGATTCAGAGGGAGAAATTCCCCTCACCCATCCAATATCGCATCCAGCCCTGCTTCTGGCAGTGAAAGCCATTCCCCCTTGCCCTGTCCCTCCAACTCTTGTCAAGAGTCTCTCTTCAGAGGGAGAAATTTTATCCCTAGCTCCAAGCATCACCCTCCACAGGGTGGAGGGTGATCCCAAGCTCCAGCCTCCACTCTTGTCAAGAGTCTCTCTTCAGAGGGAGAAATTTTATCCCTAGCTCCAAGCATCACCCTCAACCTCCTCAGGAGGAAGGGGATGAGGTCTTGGTCCTCAGAAATCACCTCCCCACGTGTCAAACCTGTGAAAAGATCAACTTTTATAGCCCAGACCTGCCCCAAGTAAGAGCTTCAGACTTCTGAATCAAAAAGAACTTTGAAATGTCCATCTCTGGGACATTTCATTTGCAGGACAGCAGGAGGCATGGTTTGGTCTGGCAGCTTTGCTGCTCTTACACATCAAGTCATGGCACCATTTCTGAGCCCCTTTTGGCTCTTCTTCCCTGGGGTGTGCCAGTTAAACCCTCTGGGAGCCCTCAGGGCTGAAGGGACAACACCTCTGGTCTTGTGGGAATCCTGTCAAGAGACCCTTAGCTCTGGCTGTGAAGAAATATGAAAATCACCCAGTTTCCACCAAAAAACCCCACAAGACTTCTTAGCTCCTTACCAAAGATCAGCACACAGGAGCTAAGCACATCCAGACTCCTGCTGGGAGATCTCTAAGCAACATTTTTGTGGTGCAGAGTGAGGTTTTCCTTCCACCAAACTCCTGCCACCTCCATCCTCCCGAGGCAGGGGCTCAGCCAGGGCTGGTTTGGATCCCTTTGCCAGAGCACTGGAGGCAGCTTCCAACAGAACATCAAAGCAGAGACCCACAGGGATCACAGGATCAGGTGTGAGGATCCAACAGCAACATTTAGATGGGATATTGGGCAGGAATTGTTCCCTGGCAGGATGGGCAGGCCCTGGCACAGGGTGCCCAGAGCAGCTGTGGCTGCCCCTGGATCCCTGGCAGTGCCCAAGGCCAGGCTGGACAGGGCTGGAAGCAGCCTGGGACAGTGGGAGGTGTCCTTGCCATGGCAGGGGTGGCACTGGATGGGATTTAAGGTCCCTCCAATCCAAAGCATTCCAGGATTCTGCGATCCTTGTCAAATCCTAACCCTGCCATGTAGATGTGCCAAACTCTTCCCTCCTTGTTCTGCTTGGGTGTTTGTGCTTTTTTAGCTCAGTTTCCAACATCCAGCAAATGAATTTAGAAACACTTGGTTTTTACCTAAGAGGTGATGGCACTTAGGTGGTCGTGGAGAGATGCTTTCTGTAAATAACTTGTGTGGGAATGATTCTGGATGTCTGAGAGGCTTCCTTGACAAGAAACAGGGAAAGCAGAAAGGAAGATTTACAGAGGAAAGTCTCAGTTTGCTTTGCCTACCAAAACAAAGGGGTTGGATTGCTACACACAAAAGCACCAAGAGAGAGCCAAAATGCCAATTTAAGCATAAAGACAATGTTGGCTTGAAACCAACTGGGGAAAAAATTGGCTAAAATAAATAAAACTGGAATTAAAAAGAAGCTCTGTAACTGAGAGCTCCCAGCTTGTGCAAGGGACACACTGGGGGCTGAAGGGGGAGCTCTGTGCCTTTATGAATCCTTGGACCACTCGTGGACAGCAAAACGGGGCTCAGAAGGTCCCTCCCTCCCCTACCCCTCCAACAGCAA
The DNA here is from genome assembly GCF_017590055.1 of Onychostruthus taczanowskii. Classification (NCBI taxonomy): domain Eukaryota; kingdom Metazoa; phylum Chordata; class Aves; order Passeriformes; family Passeridae; genus Onychostruthus; species Onychostruthus taczanowskii. Next base: position 131,215 of record NW_024497630.1, on the reverse strand, counting down.
ACACTTTCCACATCCAGGACTCCAAACTGAGAAGCCAAACCTGGCAGGTGGAGAATGCTCAATGTCCCCACAAAGCTGCACCAAGAGCTCCTGAAACCTTCCCAGATGAAAAGTCAATCCAAGGATTGGGAACGCCTTGGGAATGGGAGGTTTTCCAAACATTCTGTCAAGCAGGGATCTGGGAGAGCTGCAACAATAGCTGACTTCCAAGGAAAATGAAGGACAGCTTGTTTTCCCAAATCCCAGTTTCCTCCCAATGCGTCAGAGCTGTTATACCTGGAGGTCAGGGGGAAAAAAAAGTCATGGAAAAAAGGCCTCATTGGAACTAATAAGTATTTTGGATGAAAGAAAAGACTTTGGATGTGTCCTGGCTGAATCCAGTGAGGACAGACTGGAGAGAAACAGTTCCTGCCTGTGGGAACTGAGGGATGAACAGCAGCCACGGATTTAAGGGGGAAAACCCCAAATACTTTGTGGTAGTAAACACAGCAAAGTGTTGGAAGGGATTGTGTAGGGAGAGGTTGGCCTCCCTCTCTCTGAAGGGTTTTCTGAACAGCTTGGTCAGGAAGGCTTCCTGAAAAGCCCTTCCTCTTTTAGGGCAGGGATCTGGGTTATTTGTCCTACAATGGCAACTAGCACCACCTGTGACCCAAAATGGGCCCCTCTGACCCCCTCTGTCCAAAGCTGGACACACAACTGCTGCTGGCTGCCAGCAGGCACCCCAAGGACCTGCACATCCCACAGGGACCTGGAAACACCATTCCTGAAGCAGCTGAACACCCTGGTCCCAGTTGGGATCACAGTTTGGGCCAGAATGATAAAGGCTTAATTATATTAATTAACTTTATTTGCATTGCTGTGCATGGAAGCCTCAGGAAAGGCTTGTTGTTAAAAATCAGTTTTCTAAGTCCCAGGGGCACTGAGAGCAATGATACAAATAACCAGAGTTTTGGTGCCATTGTGTCAGGTGGCAGGGACAGGGGTGGCTCCTGTCCATCACCACCACCCTGAGAATGATCAAATAAATCCAGTTTTCTAGAAACTGATATCCTGCAGCCACATCCATAACATGGGGAAAAGCATCCAGTTGCCCCCAGCAGCAATATTCTTGATCACAGTTAAAACCTTAAAATTGCAGAACATACACCTGACAATGCCAAACAGCATAGAAACCATAGGAAAATAAGCCAAATATGATATAAAAGAGAATTAAACATGATTATCACTGCCAGAATGATCTCCCATACTTTTAAAGGCAACAAGTTCAATAAAATTAAAAAAAAAAAGGGGAGCTGAGGTAGGATTAGGACAGATAATTTAGGTTAAAAGGAACATTTGCTTTGGAACATTATTTACAGAGGAGACTTTTCAAAGTGACCTGAACTCCCCCCAGTCCATCTTCCCCAGAGAAGGGAGGGAGCAGCAGAGCAAGATCAGCTCCCACCTCAGCTCTGGCTTCTCCCACCCTCAGCTTCCCAATCCCCAGGGACACGGGGAGGTTCCTGCTGGAATGGCAGCTCCAAAGGGACGGCACGGGGCCACAGGGGGAGCCTGAACACACAAACCTGGACTCCCTGTCTCAGGTTGGACTCAATGATCTTTAAAGTCTCTTCCAACCTCCAAAAAACCCTAAAAACCCCAAAACCACCACAACCACCAACAACAACCAAACAAAACCCCTTCCAAAACCAAAACAAACCAAAAAAACAACAACAACAACAACAAAAATCTGAACCCCCCCCCAAACAAAACAACAACCAAAAAACAAACAAAAAGAAAAAAAACCAACCCAAAAAACAAACAAACAAACAAACAAACCCCAAAACCAAACCATAACAAAAAAATACTCAGGGCCCCAGGGATGCTGTGGGATCAGGTTTAACATTAAGCCCAAGCCTGGGTTTAGCAGAGCTGCAGAGTGGTGGCTCTGTGCACATTGCTAAGGCCTGAGCTGCAGACTCCCATTGCTTCCTGTCACATCCCACTCCTTCAAGGATTCTTGGTGACATTTTCTTCCCTAAAGAGCCCAAGGAGGCTGAAGATGGGCTGAGAGTGCCCAATCCATGATCCTAGAGCTGGGATGAGGCTGTGTGCAGAGCCAAACAAACACAGGAACGCTGAGAGGAACAAGGAACTGCGAGGTGAGAAATGGAAGTGCTGTAGGACAAAAGAGCAGGGAAGCAGCAGGAAGGCAGAGCACCAGCAGAATCTGGAAGGATTTACTCACTGGACAACCCAACAGGGAAACTCTGACCCAAAACCAGAAAAACATTTATAGGGGAATCAGAAAGGGGCTAAATACCCCAGAAAAACAGATTTCACAACGAAATCTCAGCTCCTGTCCAGTTTATTTCCAGTACTCACAGCCATTCCCAGTCTTCCACACACCTCTGAGGAGGGAGATTTTCAGCTCAGCACCTGATGTAGCTGGCAAAAGTCACCGTGAGCAGGAAATAAGACTAAGTAGGTCACAGCTCCAAGCCTGAGCAGTAATTTCAAGGGTCTTTACCTTCCTTATGCCACCTCTTTATCTTCCAGCACCTTAGGAAATCTGCTGGTCTCATTAAGAGCTCGGGGCACGTGCTCAGCTCTGCTGGAAGTGGGGGGTTTTGCTCTCCCAAAGAAGAGTCAGGGTGTCTGTGTGTGTCACACACAGCAGGACACCTGGGAATAACCAGCTCCCTAAAGTCTGGTTTCTCTGGAAACACCAGGACAGGCACCACGGGAGCGTGGCTGTGAAACACTGCACTGCTCACCCCTCTCCTGGAGAATGAGCCCTTCAAACCTCAGCTTCTCCCAGAGTTAATGACCAACAGGAGGCAGGGGAAGTTAATCTGTATCCAGAACAGCTTCATAAATAAAACTGGAAATTCTGGCACTGAACTAGAGCTGCTTTCATTTTAAAGCCTCCACTCCTGAGTGTGGTGGCAGCCCGGGGCCTCCTTTGATTGCTGCCAGTCCCTTAGGGAGCACCAAGTCTTTGGACTTTGGTTTGTCACTTCCAGAGCAGGTTTGTCACTCCCTAGGAAGATGCCAAGTCCTGCCCAGGCTGGGGTCTGCTGCCCACCCCCTTCCAGAGGGGATTTTGGCTGCAGAGGCTCTGGCGTGGGCAGGTTGCTGCAGGGAGGGCTCGTGCTCACCAGAGATGTCACGCTGCCACCTCTCCCCAGCCTGGAAGTCAGGTGTATTTTTAAAAAAGGTGTAAACAAGGGAAGCTGCTCAGCTGGGCAGGCTCCAGCCCTGCTCTCACTGCAGGGATTGCTGACAATCCCAGTGAACAGAGCCCTGAGTAAATATTGGTTCAGACACGGATGCAGAGAGCACGAGGCCGCTGCAGCTCAACAGACAGCCTGGCCCAAACAGCTTTCCCCAGGCTGCACCTTCCTGCCCCTCCTGCAGCTCAAAAACCAGCCTGGCAAAAGAAACTTTTTACCAAAGTTGGACCTTCCTGTTCCTCCTGCAGCACCCCAAGGGCTGCCCTGGCCTTGAGCACAGGGATTTCTGGCCAGTGACAGAATCCATGTGGATTATCCCCAAAATAAAGCAGTGTGAAGAACACAGAGCTGGAAGAAATCCACCTTAGCCCACTGGTCTCTGGCTCTCAGGGTGAACTGGTTCACTCAGCCCCAACTCTCCAAGGGGTGAGTGTGGGATAGAACTGATTCCAGGCAAAATATCCTTCCCTGCCCTCCAGGCCTGCTCATTTTATTTATGGGAAAATATGCTCGTTAATGCTCTTATCACGGGCAGGATCTAATCGGGGGGGAAAGTCTCCTTTGAGTATCTCCACGTTAATGAGCTGCTGGGTGAGATGTTTCAGCAGGCAGAGCTCCCTCTGAGCTCCTTTCTGACAGAGCAGCCTCTGCACAGGTCTTAACGCTCATCCTGCTGGCAGCTGTTTGTTTGGATAACATTTCCAAATGAAATTAGGGGTTACAAAAGCAGAGCTGCACCGTGCACTTCCTCATCCCTGAGGCTGCCTGAGCCAAGCACAAGAGGAACTGGAGGAAAACAAGCCAGGCTGTCCCATTCCCCTTCCCAGCACGGGCTGGGCAAGGGGATTGTCCTGCAGGGAAACCTGGGGTGGTGGTGGATTCTGGGAGGGGGGGAATGGAAACAAAAAAGAAACTCCTAAATCCACCACACAAAGGCTCCAGCAAGCAAGAGAGGGGAAGAAAATGTTCATGGAGGAATTCCAGGGAGACTGAAATGCTGATTATGATGGGATTGATTGTGAGGGGTTTGCAAAGGTGCTCAGGACCCCAACACCCTCTCCATACAAACAGGAGGGACAGGGCTTCATCCCCTCCCCAAATTAGCTCCCCTCTGTGACTCCTCAGCAAGACAAAGAGCTCCAGTGTCGAAAATGGATTTGTAGAAAATTCTTAAAACAAAGAAATTTATCCATGAAGGGTAATTTTAGATTATTTGAACCTGGGGTGGTGGTGGATTCTGGGAGGGGGGGAATGGAAACAAAAAAGAAACTCCTAAATCCACCACACAAAGGCTCCAGCAAGCAAGAGAGGGGAAGAAAATGTTCATGGAGGAATTCCAGGGAGACTGAAATGCTGATTATGATGGGATTGATTGTGAGGGGTTTGCAAAGGTGCTCAGGACCCCAACACCCTCTCCATACAAACAGGAGGGACAGGGCTTCATCCCCTCCCCAAATTAACTGCCCTCTGTGACTCCTCAGCAATACAAAGAGCTCCAGTGTCAAAAAATGGATTTGTAGAAAATTCTTAAAACAAAGAAATTTATCCATGAAGGGTAATTTTAGATTATTTGCTTTGAGGCATTTACAGCATGGTGTGGCTAGATAGGCCAAGAAATGCTTATTATGCATTGTAATTAGGAAATAGTTAATTTCTGATTGTGATGGTGTGAATTATAACATCTGTATTGTCTCACCCTTCTCATGAGACTGAAAATGGAATAAAAGTTTTTAAAACGCCTCTCAGTTACCCCATCTCTGGGCAACTGAGAAAAGGGCATGAAAAATTCAGAAAAATCTGAAAAAATCTCAGAAAAGGGCATAATCCAACATCCATCACCTCTGGGTAACTCGGGAGAGGGGCTGGGGCTGAGCTGTCTCTGGCCCAGCAGAAATGAAACAGAAAATGGTCTGGGGAGGGGAGGCTGTTGCAACGTCTTTCACTCCATTGTGTTGCAACCACCTCCAAATTCCTCAGGGCCATTTGTTCATAACTGGCAGCAACAGCCAGAGAAAAATCAATACAGGAACCAGTGTTGTGGAACATTATCCCTAAATTGCAGACCCATTAACATCAAAGTGCCCCAGCACACTTCTCAGAAATCATAAAGTACCACCCTCTGAGTGTTCCTTGTGGCTCCTGCTCTTGGCCAAGCCCCTTTCCAGCTGATTTCCTGTTCCCACTTCAACCTCCCCCCCTGGCCCTCACATTATTTTTGTGTGGAAACTGCTCTGTTTGATCCTGCAAACTCAAAAAGAACAACTCAGCCTTTCCCAGGTGATGTTGGATTCCACCCTTAATTCAGATAAATGAGAATTTACAGCATATTAAACATCTATCACCTCATCTGCATTCAATCGTCTCTGTGCCAGCTGTTTTGAAGTGGAAAAACAGAGACCCAAAGGGTTTTTTTTGTGAGAGCACAGACTTTTTTTTTTGTTGGCCTGATGACTGTTTTCTTCTAGTTCAGTATCTCACAAAGATCTTGGAAAAATAAATTCTTCCCTGTGCTGGTAAACACCTAAAAATTCTGGCTTCATTTGGCAGAGTCTCCTTCCAGCACAAGTGGGTCTGCAGAAAGCCTGACCTTGAGAATGAAATCATTCTCACAGGGATGACAATGAAAATGAGAGTTTTTCCAGCTAGGAAAGGTGTTCTAATTACTTGTCCCACAAAGATCAGAATAGATTCTGACACACTAAAGAGTGATTTAGTGGGGGAGTATTTAAAATTAGATAACTGGTACTTAACTGTTACCTGTGAGGAGATGAACCAGAAGTACTAAGGAAGGAGAGAGGTAGATTTAAGAGCCATTTTTTTTTTTATTAAGACTTATAAAATATAGGCCTGATAAGTGTAGAAAAATATTACTCTCCAGTGTTTTGATAATGCCTCACAAGCTTCTGCTGTACTTTGTCTCCACAGAGAGCTGACCAACAGGAACATTTAAATTATTCCATGACTAAAATCAGCTAAATGAGAGGGTGAAGTCATCACAGACAATGATTTCTATGAAAACATGTCCTGATGGACATCTCTGCCTCAGCTGCTGTCCTGTTGTGGTGCTTGGCTGCATCTACAGACGCCTCCCAAAACTGCAAGTATAAGCAGAGTCTTCTTGCAGTGGAATGGAGAGAAAAGGCAATCAGAGCCACTCAATTTGAAAGCCTGCTTCAATAAATCAATAAATTGATGTATTTGGGGGAGGTACTAAATGGTCAATGCATGGAGTGCACATGCTTTGGAAGGGAGCTCATGTTTTTCTCTCATGTTCTTCCTTCGTCAGAAAATCAGAGCAGGATGAATTCCCCTGAGGCTGCTGAATGCCACAAACATCCATTTCCACCTTCCAGGAGAGCCCTGAGAGCGTGATGCAGCACAGCACAAAACACACGGGGCTTTCTGCTACTCTTCAAAAAGGATTTTTGTCCCATTCCCCCTCCCTGGAGCTTTGCTGCTCCTCTAGAACACGGATGCAGGAGCAGCCTCAGCCCCATCAGTGGCAGAAAACCAGGCAGAAGCAGCAGTTTTTGCAGCTGTGTGATTTAATCCTGCTTTAATCACTTGAATGACAGAAGGGTTTATCTCTCCTTCTTGGAATAAGTGATGTTACAGAGCTGTGGTTTCGACGTGCAGGATTTCAGAACCTTAGGAGATTTATGAGTGTTTCAGCTCTTGAACATCTTTCTAAGCACCTTGTGTTATCTGATCATAAACACTTGCACACCTGAAAACACAGGGAACAGGCAAGACAGTTACTTATCCCACAACCATTTCTTGCTCTAATATGTTCACAACAGTTTTTAATCTGGTTTTCTTCCTGTGCTGCCATAAACTCATCTTCCAGACTATTTCAGAAAGTAAAACCCATAAAAGCTTGACAAAGAATCACTGACTGGTGATTTTAACTACTGTTTGAGACCTCTTTTGTGAAAAGAGGGTAAAAAGCAGAAAGAAACAAACTAAGAAAGGAAAATCTGGGAAAATCAACACCTTGGCTTTTCTCAGCCTGAAACAGTTTCAACTTGGATCCTTAACAGAGATCAGTTTGTTGGTGCTTCTGTCCTTTCCTCATTAACTGCTCTGGTTACTGAGTAACTCAGGCTGTACAAGATTCTTTCCCAGGAGGTTTCAGGCAGCCCAGTTGCTGTGACCTTCTTGGGGTAAGAGCACAGAGCAACTGGGACTTACTGGGGCTCTCTGGAGAGCTCCCTGAACAGCTGAGAACCAACACCAGCTCCTGGCTGTGGGACTGGGAGAGTCCTTGGGAATGCAGTTGTTGGAGAGGGGAAGGCTATGGTAGATGGAATGAGGAGGACTTTGTGTGTTTGAGGACACCTGCACAGGATTTGGGATGAACGTGATGGATGAGATTCTCTGTTTGCAATGGTTGGGAAAATGCAATGCAATAAAGAAGGATCCAAGGCTGTTGGAGAGTGCCCAAAGGAGGGACACGGAGCTGGGGAAGGCTCTGAGGAGCGGCTGAGGGCACTTGGCTCGTTCAGCTGGAGCACAGGAGACTGAGGGGAGGCTCCTCGGGGGCTGCAGCTCCTCCCCAGGGGAGGCAGAGGGGCAGGGGCTGAGCTCTGCTCTGGGACAGGGACAGGAGGCCAGGAAGGGCTGGAGCTGTGCCAGGGCTTGGCATGGAGCTCAGGGAAAGGTTCTTGCCCCCGAGGGTGCTGGCACTGCCCAGGCTGCCCAGGGAATGGTCCCAGCCCCAAGGCTGCCAGAGCTGCAGGAGCGTTTGGACAGCGCTGCCAGGGGTGCTCAGGGTGGGCTTGTTGGGGTGGCTGCGCAGGGACAGGGGCTGGGCTGAGCATCCCTGAGGGTCCCTCCCAGCTCAGGATATTTTGGGATTCTGTGAAGCTTCCCTGTGTGTTGAAAGCTGCTGTGCCACAGCAGAGCTGGGCTGCTCAGACTGTCAGGGTTCACTGCCCCCTCAATGAGGTAATTCCAGGGACTGTGATGCCAAACTGGGAATGCAGCTGGAGCAACAACCCTGCTGCAGAGTTACTCTGCCACAGGAAGGGCAGTCATGGCAAAAACCAGCTGGGGACGGCAACATCTCCAACTGCCTCAGCCATAATCCCAAAATTGTGAGTCAGAGGCTTCTGTGTGAGGATTTCTGAATCGGTGTCCCTGCTAAAGTGGAAGTTGGGCTATCTCAGCAAAACTGCAGCTGGAACTAATCCCCTGTGGTGTTTAACACAAACCCAGCACAGGTTGCTTGGGCTTTTGCAGAGCTCCCGGAGCTCTCCAGGCACTCAGCTGTGAAATGGAGTGATGGACCATGGAGGTGACAGGGATTCAAAGGGCAAAGCTGTTCCCAGTTCTCAGGGAAGAGGAAACAGCTGCAGCACTGATTCCACTCACACAGAGCCATTATACGGACTTACAGGCGGATTACTACAGGAATAATAAATGCCATTATTGGAAATAATGAAATCTATCACAGAATGCTAACGTGGCCCTTCCACCCCCTGACACCTCCAGCCCCCAGCAGGAAAACCTGCCTAGTACAACACCAAACCAGGAATTGCTAAACCTCCTCTGATGTGCTCCGGGTGGTCCGGATATTCCGGAATTGCAGCTATCCCATTGTTTCAGGCTGGACTCTGGGCAATGCATTAAACAGAAGAGCTTCCCCTCCATAAATCAACACCCTCGAGGCCGAGGTGAGCACAAGCTCCATTCATGTCGTGTTCTGGGAGCTAAGGGCAGATGCCTGCAGCAGGAAAAGGACTTTCTTCTCATCCCTTTTACTTTCCAGGACTCCCAGATTTTTTTTCCCTGGCTGCTGGCCAGGCCAGGCTTCTCCTCTGAGCTGCAGGACAGCAGACACTGTTTTATTTTGGCACTTTTTTTATTTGACACTTTGTTCCATCCTGGGTTATCCCAGCAGCTTTGGGACACAAAAGGTGAGTGGAGATTTAGACAATGATCCCTCTGCAAAGTGGAGCTGATCAATCCATTGTGCTCAGAGCTCCTGGATGGGGATATTTTCAAGCAAATAAAAATAAGGTAGTAATAAAACCCCCTAAGAAGTGGCCAAATGCAGCTCTGGTAGCTGCAGGGAATAAAACAGGTGTGTTGTGCCCCGAGTTGATGAAGAAAAAAAAAAGAAATGCAGCCATCAACAAGTTTTTTAATGGAAAACCATCAGTTTTTAAAAACCATTAGAATGGCTCTTTAGCAGTTTTATTTGGTTTGAGTGGAGATTTAGACAATGACCCCTCTGCAAAGTGGAGCTGATCAATCCATTGTGCTCAGAGCTCCTGGATGGGGATATTTTCAAGCAAATAAAAATAAGGTAGTAATAAAACCCCCTAAGAAGTGGCCAAATGCAGCTCTGGTAGCTGCAGGGAATAAAACAGGTGTGTTGTGCCCCGAGTTGATGAAGAAAAAAAAAAGAAATGCAGCCATCAACAAGTTTTTTAATGGAAAACCATCATTTTTTAAAACCATTAGAATGTCTCTTTAGCAGTTTTATTTGGTTCTATAAACACCTTTCCCCACTTAACTTACAAGGCATCCCTGCCTGCAACCACTGTCACTTACACCACTATTCTGAGCTCTCTTTCCATACAGGATAAAATCCACTGCTCAGGATGTGCCCTGGATGGCTTCTGCCTTGGTTTTCAGGCTGAAATTATCAGAAACGGCTCAGCCAAAGATTTGATTCCCAAACCCATGGGAATGACGACCTATTTAGCTTTTTGTGTGTATTTCCTGCTTCAAGATGGATTTTGAAGGCTGACCCTCACCCCCAAGGCATGAAGCTGTTTCCATCAGTCCCATCCAGAAGAGCAGTGGGGGTGTCCTGTTTCCAAATTCCCATCCTTTCCTCCAGACTGTTCTTGTCGTGGGACTGCAGAAAGGCCCAACCACATTCCCAAGCCTCAGATTTCCAAGCCCCTGGCAGGAGATGGAAAGCAGAGGGCATGGCTTGGCTGTTAGAGGGATGAGCCCAACTTCTGCTGTGTAAATAACCAGAATTTACCCACTTCTTCGTGAAGGCACAGCAGAAAAGCCTTTTTAGCCTAAAAGATCATCACTGTCAACCACTCCCTACCCCTAGTTCCCAACTGATCCATTAACCAACTGTTCCCCATCCTTATGTCCCTATAAATCCACAAACCAACCATTCCCCATCCCCATTCCCCTATAAATCAACCATTCCTCATCCCTACTCCCTTATAAATCCATAAACCAACCCTTCCTCATCCCTATTTGACTATAAATCCATGAACCAACCATTTTCCATCCCTATTCCCCTATTAATCCATAGACCATCCATTCCTTATCCTTTTTCCACTATAAACCCATAAACTAACTGTCACCCATCCCTATTCCCTACCTATTAATCCATAGACCATCCATTCCTTATCCTTTTTCCACTACAAACCCATAAACTGTCACCCATGCCTATTCCCTTATAAATCCTTGACCTAACTACTCCCCATCCCTATTCCCTTATAAATCCATAAACCAACTATTCCCCATCCTTATTCCATTCTAAATCCACAAACCAACTACTCCCCATCCCTATTCCCCTATAAATCCATAAACCACAGCGAGGCCAAAGGAGACCAGCCCAAACACTCCCCACAAAACCAGCTCACAACCCCAGAGCCCGACTTTTCGGGGACCCACCCCACTACTTGTGGCGGGTTTATTATTAGTTTTTAATTAAAATTTTCCCTCAGCACCAGAAGCTCTGAGGGCGGGATGCCCTCGGGGTCCCACAGGTGGTCCTGCGGCCGCCCCTCCGCTGCTTCCAGCCCCAGGGCTGCACCCTACGCATCTGCCCGTGTTTTTCCATGACTCTTCACGTCTCTCCCTCCCGGTGCTCCCTCACATCCCGCTCCTCCCCCGGCCCCCCCGGTTACCTCAGCCGGGCGGGGCGCGGGCGCGGGACTCGAACCGGCGGCTCCGAGGGCAGTGAGGGGTTGAGGGGCGCCCGCCGGCCGATGCCCGCCAGGCCCCGCCCCGCCGGCGGCGCGCGCAGCCAATCACGCGCCGCTACCCCCCGCCTCCCGTGCAGAACGCCCAGCCGATGTCCCGCCCCTCACGCTCCGCTCGACCAATAGACAGCGAGATAGTCTAATAGACACCTAAACTGTCCAACAGACGCCGTTTCCCCGTGCGAGGGTGTGGCACGCGGTGAGGGGCGTGATCTTTTAGGGGGCGTGGCAGAGGAGGCTATATAAGGAGGCACTGGGGCCTCGGTGCCATTTTGTGTAGCAGCGCCTGGGGAGAGGGGGGCGGAGGCGGCGGAGGGTTTCGGGGTTCGGACCAGAGCGGCCGGATGGTGAAATCCTCCCTGCAACGGATACTCAACAGCCACTGCTTCGCTAGAGAGAAAGAGGGGAATAAAAGCACCATCATGCCCGCTGTGCTGAGCCTCAGTACCGGACAGAGCAGGTGAGGCGCCGCGGCCTCCCTCAGCCTCGCACCGCTGGGCCCTCGCTGCCTCCTTCCTCTTCCTCGTCCTCGTTGTCGCCTCCCTGGTGGCCGGAGAGGGGCGGGGGACGCTGCGTGGCCAGCGGGGGAGGGGCGGCCTGGCCCCCGCCGCGCGGGGCAAGGCGGTACGGGAGGGTGGAAAAAGCACCAAAAAAAGGGGATTTTGAGGCCCCAGCGCTGTCCCGGCCCTGGGAAGGATCCCCGAGAGCACCCCCGGGCTGGGAGAGGCTCGGGGGGGGGGGGCGAGGGGAAAACAACAATTAGGCAAAGATATTGAAGGATTGAAGGCTGTTATCCCCTTATGTAACCGTGGACACTCCGCAAAACTAATCGAGGGTAAGAGTGTTACGAGAGCTGTTGGTTAAAAACTCAACCGAAAGATTAAACACCCCCCACAGGTGCTGGGAAGAAAGAAAATACCTGAATTAAGGTGGCTGGTGTGGAGCGGTGGATGCTCAGGACATCGATCTGCCCTTTCCACCTCGTGTGTGGACTGGAAGGAGTTCTTTAACCGTTTTTATATTTAACTGCGAGCTAAAGATTGGTGGTTTTTTCTCACTAGAGCACGTAAACATCACTAAAAATGTATTTATGGTCGTAAACCTTCTGCACCGCCTTTTTGGGGCAGAAAAGTGAAATTATTGAAGATTGCCACAGCACACCTTTGGAAAAGGTTTTTAAAGGTTTATTTGTGAGGGAGATTGAAAATGTTTAGCTCACAGTCGTTCTCAGATAAAAATAAATAATGTTGGTACTAAAGAAAAACATCTCTTTCAAAGAGCTTAAAATAATGGGTTGGATACTCATTTTATTAAAATAATATGTTCAGTTAGTGCAGGCTTTGTATTTTAATAAAACTTCGCAGTTGTTACCCTTGCTTCATATTAAAATATAATTTACCTTCCAGCACATAATATTTAATCTCTCTGCCCATTCCCAGCCTTTCTAATACGGATTATTCATCACAAGTTTCAAGCTCATTAAAAAAGAAACAAACAAAATAAACCAAAAAAGAAATTAAAAAAAATAAACACCCCAAACCAATCCAAACCCCGCAGCTCGGGTGCAAAATGGTGGATTATTTTGTAGCTGTTTATTCGGATTTGCAAATGGCTGCAGTGGCTGCTGCTGGCACCCGGAGACAGGACGATTGTGAAAATTCCCCCAAGGGCCTCGATTGCTGCATCTGCTGAGATGACGCAACTCAAGAGTGGAGCCTGCGGGTGAAGGATGGTGCAGAGGGAGGGGCCAGCGCTGCTCTGCCACGGGAGGAGTGAAACAGCCTTGAAAAGGATGGGGAGAACCTTAGAAATGTTCCTCACGTCTTCAAAAATACAATGTTTTTCTCCTCGAGTGCTGAGCGTTGCGGATTCGCTCTGAGGAGTTCAGTGGGAAGAGGTGTGGAGGTGGTTTTGGAGGTTTTGCAGAGGTTCAGGTGTGGCCTCAGCTCAAACAGAAAATTCTGGAGGTGGAGATGATTCCCTGGAATTGCCTGGGAAGGTCTGGTGGTGAATATCCCAGAGAAAAGTGATCCCTGCCTTGCTGGGCTGGGGGTTTGTGCTGCTTCAGAACAAGCGGGGCAGAAAGCAGCACATTCCTGCAGAAAGGTTCTTGTCCTGAGCTCAGATCAGGCCTGCCCTGGCACAGAAACACACCTGGCTCACTCAGCCTGAGTATTTTCCATCTCCAAGTGAGTCTTCACTCAAAATACTGCAGTGGCAGCTCCCTGGGCACTGTCCCTGGTGTGGAGCTTCCTTTGTCTTCCCACTTGCAGTGGGAGGAGTCCTTCGGCCTAGGTTTGGTTTTTTTTAACACTGTTTAAATCCTGCAGGTCCCAGGGCTGTGTCCAAACCTTCTGCCTGTGTAACCATGTTCCCTTTGCAGTTCCAGGGTTCCCTTCAATTGCTGTAGTAACCTGGGTCCGGGGCCTCGGTGGTGCTCCTGATGTCCCTCACCCACCCCTGAAGATCCCAGGTGGGCGAGGGAATAGTCAGAGGGATCACAATCTTTCAGCTAATTTATTTTATTCGGTGAGTATGAGGGGCAAATGGCTCGTGGTGAGCTTGACAGCATTCCCTGCCTCAATCCCTCCTCTGGAAATGAACGGGAAAATCAGTCTGCCCTTCTCCCTGCTGCAGGATAATCGGCTGAATGTCACAGAAGAACTAACACCTAACAACAGGACAAGAATTCTCAATGTCCAGTCAAGGCTTACAGATGCCAAACACATCAGTTGGAGAGCAGTGCTGAACAACAACAACCTCTACATCGAAATTCCCAGTGGTGCTCTGCCTGAGGGGAGCAAGGACAGGTGGGTCAGGCAAAACTTGCCTGTGGGGTAGCACGAGGCCTCTCAGGGGCGTAGGAGAACACTTTGCTCTTTGTATTTTTAAAGTTTAATTTTGGTTCTTGAGGCTCTGTTGTGAGCCTGGGTTTAGGGCTGCAGGCAGAACCAACCCAAAGTCTGGGATTTCAGGCTGGTTTAGGCACTGAGATTTCCAGGCTGTTTGAGTCTGTCCCTGCAGCTCCTTTAGCTTTTTCTGTGCCCCGAGGTGCCTGAGGGGAGCAAGGACAGGTGGGTCAGGCAAAACTTGCCTGTGGGGTAGCACGAGGCCTCTCAGGGGCGTAGGAGAACACTTTGCTCTTTGTATTTTTAAAGTTTAATTTTGGTTCTTGAGGCTCTGTTGTGAGCCTGGGTTTAGGGCTGCAGGCAGAACCAACCCAAAGTCTGGGATTTCAGGCTGGTTTAGGCACTGAGATTTCCAGGCTGTTTGAGTCTGTCACTGCAGCTCCTTCAGCTTTTTCTGTGCCCCTGAGGAGTCCTGCCCTTGACTTCTGCCTGGGGTTCAGGGATCTGGTGAGGCTCCAGCCTGTGCCCCTTCCCTAGGAATTCCTGCGTGGATTGGCTCTCAGGGCCTTGTAACTCTCTCTGAAGGAGCACTTGCTGCCAGAGCTCCTGGAATTGTTCAGACAATCAGCGTGGGATTGTTGGGGTGCCTGTGTAGGGCAGGGCTTGGCCTGGATGGTCCCTGTGGGTCCCTCCCATCCCAGGACATGCCCTGTGCACTGAACCCCTGGTGTTTCTCTTGCAGTTTTGCAGTTCTTCTCGAGTTTGCTGAAGAACAGCTCCGAGTTGAGCACGTGTTCATCTGTTTCCACAAGAACAGAGATGACAGAGGTGGGTGTTCCCTGCGCCTCCAGAGACACAAAATGCTTTCTGGTGGAAATGTAAGGGTTTTTTTTTCCAGTATCCTGTGGGTGAAACCTGTCTCCTGCTTTATTTTCTAGCTGCACTGCTCCGTACTTTCAGCTTTTTGGGCTTTGAGATTGTGAGACCAGGGCATCCCCTTGTCCCCAAGAGACCAGATGCTTGCTTCATGGCCTACACGTTTGAGAGAGACTCAGCAGAAGAAGACTAGATTGCAATGTTTGCCTCTTTAGAGCTTTCTTGTTGTCTATAAAGATGATTCTGTAGAAATTTTGTCAACATCTTATTCCAGTCTATCTTAACTCTTGTACGAAACCTTGTGTGACCCAGCTGCTTTGGTGGTGAGATGTTGAAAATTTCAGACTCCACATCTTTCTCTGGATTTTGTGCGCATGTCGTGGTTGTGCAAAAATAAATGCTCCCTCCAAATTTAGCAGTATATTTCTTGAAGTTTAATATTGTGTTTGTGATACTGAAGTATTTGCTTTAATTCTAAATAAAAATTTATATTTTACTTTTTATTGCTGGTTTTAAGCTGTTTAAAGACTTGCACTCTTGAAGAGGTGGCTCTGGAACTGCCCCAACCATTAAAGTTGCAGGTGTGGAAAGGCTTTGCTTGTTCTTTGCTTGACTGGAACTCATGGGTGTGCTCTGACAGGGCTTGGAATAATCCAGCAATCCTGGAAAAGTCTACTTTTAGTGAGTAATTAGCAGGTGTGCTAATTAGGAGCAGTGCTTGCCTGCTCTGCCAGTGTTTTGAAGGATATTCAGGGTGTGATTTGGTTGGAAAGTCTCAAGTGGAATGTGATCAGCTCAACCCATGGCTGCTTTAAATACCAAATATGCAACTTAAATACCTGGAATTTTAGTGGTCCCCTAACAGCGCAGCCTTTCCAGTGTGTGCAGGCGACTCCAGGAATTCTGGCTGTGAGCTGGGGTGGTTTGTGGCACTCCTGCAGCTCAGAGGTGTCACCGAGGCTGGGCAGGCTGCTGGGGGGCAGGTTGTGGTTGAAAGGTGAGGAGGGGGCTATGCTGGGGCTCCACAGACACCCCTTGGTGTTCAGCATGGTGAGCAGAGGGGGAGAGGGGCTCCTTGTGATGCTGGAGTTAACAAACCTTGAACTGAAGTTACAAAAAATAAGTCTCTAAAGGGGTTGAGCTTTAAAATGTGTTATTTCCATATTTTTCAGTACTTGCAGGCTTGTTTGGAGCTGCTGAATCCTCTATAAAACCTTGGAGCAGGGAATCCCTGGGATGGGTTTATTTCACCAGGTTCTGCTGGGTGTGAGTAGAAGTCTCTGGGTGCTGTGAAATGTGTAAGGCCCTAAAGTTTCCCCCACAGCCCATCCCTGGGCTTAGCAGTGCTGGGATCCCATGGAATACACTGAAGTATTCCCTGAAATTCCTCAGAGATGCAGCACAGAGTAACCTGTGGGTGTGTGAGCAGTGCTGTGGTGCAAAGTGGGGGCTCTTCCCAGTTCTCTCGTGGCCCTACAATTGTGCTCGTCCTGGAGGGATTTTTGGAAGGCCAGTGCCAGGACTCTGGGAAACTGCATGAGACTGGGCTGGGAGAGGTTTGAGATGGAGCTCAGGGAAAGGTTCTTGCCCCCGAGGGTGCTGGCACTGCCCAGGCTGCCCAGGGAATGGTCCCGGCCCCAAGGCTGCCAGAGCTGCAGGAGCGTTTGGACAGCGCTGCCAGGGGTGCTCAGGGTGGGGATATTGGGGTGTTTGTTCAGGGACAGGGGCTGGGCTGAGCATCCCTGAGGGTCCCTTCCAGCTCAGGATACTCCAGGATTTCATAGTGGTGGCATGACCAAGGGAGGGTGTCCTTGTTTTGCTCAACAGGCTGGCACGGGGCTGAACTTTTCTGGTTATCTGGAAAAGTCCCCGTTTTCCTCTGCAACGTGGTACCTGTGCCATGTTCTGCTCTCCACAGGGACAGGAGTGTGGAATGTGCCTGGTCCTGATTCCATGGGACGTTTTGCTGACTTTGAATGCTCCTGGCAGAAGGGGAGGGGGTCACCCACGCTGCAAACCAGAACTGGGGGGCTGTGGAGCCTTGGAGCTGCCGGCCTGGGGCCGGGCAGGAGCCACGGCAGTGGGTTTGGCTTTGTGTCCCCGGGATGAGGGGCTGTGCCATGGCCTTTACTGCCCTCTGGTAGCCACGGCAAATAGTGCAGGAGACGCAGGGACAGCGGGGCTGGGCTCTCCCGGGACACCTGGAATGAGACCTGAGCTCCATTTCTGTGCCAGGCTTGATGGGGTCCAGCTGGGTAGGGAGGCTGCACTGGGGGATTTGGGTGCTGCTCCAGGTGGGAGCAAACCAACCAGGGAGCTGGGACTGAGCTGCTCTCTGCAGGGTCCCAGCTTTGGTTTATTTTTGTTTTTTGGAGCTCAGGGACTCCGAGGAGGAATCCTCCCCACTCCAGCCATGCCCCAGGCTCTGGTGACTGCCTGTGGAGCCACTGCCACATCCCTGGGCACAGCAGCTGTGGGGAGGCTCTGTCCCACTGTGTGCACAGCCCTGCTGCTGTCAGGTGATGGAGTCACTGAATCATGGAATTGTTTAGGCTGGAAAAGCCTCCGAAGACCATGGAGTCTGACCATTACCCCATCACCACTAACCCATGTCCCCAAGTGCCACATCCACACGTTGTTTGAACACTCCCAGGAATGGTGGCTCCAGCACTGCCCTGGGCAGCCTGTGCTGATGCCTGATCACTCCTTCAGTGAAGGAATTTTTCCTGATACCCAGTCTAGATGGCTGTGAGTGGATTAATGATTGCTGAGGAATAATTTAAATGACCATCACTGTGCTGGTCCCTGGGCACCTGCGTGGATTTGGGGACTGGGTCCTGGTCCCACGTGCTGCCAAGTGTTTCACAGCAAGGAGCAGATGCCACAGCCCTGCCTTGGTGCCCATGAACTCATCTGAGCTGTTCACTAGAGCCCATGGAGGCTGTTCTGGGTAATCACCAGCAGGCAGGGCAGTTTGGCTTTGTGTTTCCCTCTGGATCCATCCCTGGAGTGTGTAATGCTGGCAGAGAAGCACATAAAGGACCAGTGTTTGAGAGGCTCGGCTTCAGGTTTTATTGAAGCTGTATTTTTTCCTTTAAAATGTCATTTTTATTAATGACTGTGCCACAAATTGTCTCTGGGAAGCACAGGCTGAAGGAGCTGTTGTTTCTCCTCTGCTGAGACCGGTGAGCTGTGATGGGTGGCTTTGAGTGTTATTGAAAACAGCAAAAACCTGGTGGCTGCAAAAAGGCTCTGAGGGGGTTTTGTTCCAAGTCTGAACTCCATAATCTTTATTTGGGATTATCAGCCACTAAATTAGTGCTTGGAACTCCCATCCAGCTGCCTTTCCTCAGGTGTTCTGGTAAACCAGACTTAGAGTATCAAGCAAAAATTGTTTGAGTGTATAAATCCACACCCTGTGGTTTTACACACTTCATTATCCATGGGCTATGGGGGGGCGTGGGTTTAGGTATGCAGAGCTTTCCCAGTGAAGACCTGCTTGGATTTCTCAGGAACTGGTGGATTTCATAGAATCATGGAATGATTTGGGCTGAAAGGACCCTAAAAATAATTTAGTTTCAACTCTCCTGTTATGGGCAGGGACAGGTTTGGCCAGGCCCTCGTGAGCTCTTGGATTTGAGGAGACCTTTGGGTGGGCTGACTTGGAGGTTGTTTAGGGGGCATAGAGAACCTGGGTGACCTGGTAAAGGGTGTGTTCAGTGATCCCCTGGAAATACTGGCAGCACAGCCACTCCTCCAGGCCGGGGCTGACCCTGGCCCCAACCGAATTCTCTGCAAACCTCAGGAGCAGCAGAGCCCTCTTGACCTGCAGCCACCTCTGGAGCAGCTCGAGGCTCTTCCTGCTCCTGGCAAAGAGCTCCTGGCGTGGCCCCCAGAGCAGCACCTGCAGGATGGCCCTGGCCTGCTCGATGGACACCCTCTGGACAGGATCCCTGTGCAGGAGCAGCGAGGCCAAGCGCTTCAGTCCCGCCGAGTAGATGGACAGCGAGGGGATTTCGGGAAGCCTTTTGCTTCTGAAGCCCAAAATGTTCTCCAGGGAGATGTCCACGTGCAAGATCTGATAGATCAGCCTGCCCAAGTTCAGCTCAGCTGCTGCTGGCGGGGAGGGCGCAGCGAGAGCCTGGCTCCAGTCCTGCTCCTGGCTGCTGGAACGAGGTCTCTGCTTCTCTTGCACCTTGAAGAAGCTGCTGATGAGCAGCCGTGGAAGGGACAGTCCCAGCAGCTCCTTCTGCCTCTGGGGGGGACACGGGCACTGCACCAGCAGCAGGTTCTCGGGGCACAGGTCCCCCTGGGCCATGTTCTGCCCCCGGAGGTGCTCCAGCCCCATGCAGAGCTGCAGGAGCAGGAGGCAGCCCAGGCGCTCGTAGTGCCCGGGGCTGGTCCTGTGCAAAGCGTGGGAGCCCTTCACAAAATCTGCCAGGGTCTGCTGGGGAACCTCAGCACAGAGGAACACCTGCAGGACAGGCTGGGGGGCAGGACAGGCTGACTCCTCTCTGGAAGGGCCCTGGCTCTGTGTTCCAGGGATTCCTGGGAGCACCAGCTCCCGAGGGAGGCGGTCGGTGAAGTGGCCGAGCAGGCGCTGGATGCTGCAGTGTGTCCCCAGGAAGCTCTGCATCCCCAGGCTGGAGCAGCACGGCTTGGGGACCTGCAGGGACACAGAGGACAGGGCCAGCTGTGCAAGGACAGAGCCTTGTCCTGGGCTGGGTCATCCTGCCAGCTCAGGGCCACCAGCCCTGCAGTGACCCACACGTGTTGCTGGGGTCTCTCTGAACCCAGGAATGGAGCCGGAGCAGGGACATGAGGGTGGTGCAGCCCCCAGATAGGCTGGGCTCTCATCCTGCTCTCCTGGGCAGCCAGCTCTGCTCCAGCCTCTCCTCTGTATGTGCTGGCCTCTCTGGCTGAGTTACCAGGACATGTCCCCCAGAAGGGCTGCTTTTGACATGTCCCTTGTCCCCAGGGGAAGTGTCACCCTCATCAGCCAGCCTCTGCCAGCAGCACTGTGTCATCCAGCAATGCAGAAGTGGCCCCACAAAGGGGAAGTGGCCCCAGTGTCCTGTTCCGTGGAAAAGCCAACGCTCCCGGATCTCCTGGCTCCCTCTGCACCACCCAGACCTCTCACCCCGATTCCCCCTTACCTTGGCTGCAAACTGCAGCTGGCTGTGCTCGAAGGTGAAGCCCACCCTGAAGTACCAGGCGTCCCCGCTCTGGCAGCAGGGCTGGGGGTCCAGGACTCCAAACGCTGCCCAGCGCTTCCCCACCAGCTCTGCCTCCAGCAGCTGCTGCCTCTCCTCGGGCCCCACCAGCTCCTCCTGCATGAGAGCCGAGAGCCGGGCCAGGGAGGCCTCGTGGCACCCCAAAACCACCCCACAGACCCCAGCCGGGCTCTCCAGGAGCTGCCCCAGCTCCCCGTCCGCTGTCCCAAATGTCAGCTCCTTCAGGCTGGCCGAGGGGGCTTTCTGGGGGCTGCTTCGGGCCAGCGGCTCCCCCAGGCTTTGGGACTTGGTCAGGGGCTTCTTGGGTGCCCAGGAGGGTCTGTCCCGCGGGGGAGCCCCCTCCCCGGGCTGCAGCTGCCCTGCGGGGATGCTGTACAGGATGCTGCCAGCCCGTGGCTCGGGGTCGTCACGGCAGCGCTGGGATGGTCCCGGCTCCGGGAGGGACTCGGCTCGCTGGAGCTGCTTTTTGGGCAGTGGGGGAGGCAGGGGGTCCAGCTCGGGCTGGGGGAGGGGTCTCCCAGCGCCTTCCCCTCGGCTGGCCTTGCGCGGAACCAGGTGGGCCCGCAGCTCTCCTGGGGAGGGAGGGACAGACGTGACAGGACAGACAGGACAGAGGAGAAGAGAGGATGGGATGGGGGTGGGATGGGGTGGGATGGAAGTACAGCATGTTGTTCTTTGCTCCCTGCATACTTCCAGCCCCAAAGCCACACCCAACACCAGCCAGAGGGGTGGCACGGGGGGAAGGACAGGGACAGCAGTGCCACTGCCCGAGGTGACAGCTCGGCAGGCTGGGGCACAGCGGGCTCAGGAGGTCACTCACCCACGTTGCTGTAGATGAGGGCTGAGCTGGGGGGCCGAGGGGAGCAGCCCCCCGGCGTGTCCGGCATGGGGGCGGCCAGGCCGGGGCCGGGCGGGTCCAGGCTGGCGCTGAGCAGCGCGGAGCGAGCCCTGCACGGAGCCGGGACCGGCGTCACCCCCGCGGCTCCAGGGGCCGGCTCGGGGGAGGAACGCGCACAAAAGGGGAAGCAGCGGCCTGGGGAGCCTTGGCGGGGCGGTTTTTGGGAGAAACACCGGGAGTTTGGTGGCCCAGTGACTCCAGGTGCCGCGCTGGGAAATCCTGGGGGTGGGAGCCGCCCCGGGGGCTCCACACGCGCTGGTTCCCACCTGCATGGGACACACCCGTGGGTGCCCGGGGCCTGATGTGCCACCTGTGGTCCCCGCTGGGTGACCCCAAGGAGCACACAACGCTGGCAGAGGTGTGGGACAAAAGCAGGAAAGGCCTCGGACACCCCCAGCCAAGCCTGGGGGGCAGGACAGGGGTCTGGGCACGGGGAGGGAGCCCGAAGAAGGAGGGCGCTGGGATGGAGCCACTGCTTTCACTTCCCTGTCCTGGCCCGGGCTCTGACCCTGCTGCCACCAGCGACACGGAAACCACGGTGGCTTTGTCTAAAGCTCCCCGCTCTGCTGGAACATTCAAAGCTCAGCTGTGGCCGAGCAACCCCAGATGGTGCCCCCAACTCCGCGGTGCCCCCTGGGACCCCACAAAGCGCTGGGTCGGGGCAGCAGCCGTGCCGAGCAGCTCCTTCCCCTTTGCAGAGCCCCTCGGTACCTGTGAGGTGTCCCTGGCAGCGAGGGGGTCCCGCGGGGCTCCAGCTGCACATCCCGGAGCCGCAGCAGCTCCCGCTGCCCATCCCAGCCCCTCCTGGCGCTGCCCATGGCGCGCTCAGGGCGCACCTTGTGCAAGGCCGGGCAGGATGTGGTTTCAAAACCTGCTCCGTGCTCGGCTGAAGGAAGCCGGGGCTTGGCTCAGCCGGGGTTTGGCCTCGCTCCCCGGCAGCCCCCGGAGCCCCCTGGCATCCCTCCATCCCTGGCCGTGGTCACTGTGTCACCGTCAGTGCCACCTGTGGGTTCGTGTCCCTCCAGCTGCTCCTCCTTCCTGGATGGCTCCAGGGATGGCTTTAAGGGTAGCAGCTGCTCTGACGAGGGAATTGCCCCCCCAAACCCCCCTCAAGTCACAGAATTAATTCACCTTCCTCTGGGTTGTTGCTCTGGGTGGGATGCCAAGGAGGAGGAATATTTTCATTTTCTTCCATGGACCAAGGTTGTGGCTTCAGTTCCTGTCAGAGCTGGAGTTGATGATCCCTGTGCTTCTCTTTCAACTCAGAATATTTTTTGATCTGTGATTTGTCTTTTTTTGCTGAGATTTCCACCAGCCCATTGCACGAGAGGAGCCCAGCCCTTGGAAAAAACCTTTTTTTTTGTCTCCCACAGCTTTACAGATGCTCAAAGTGCACCAAGTGACCCAAAACTCAGCTGGAAAAAATCCTCCCATTGGTGTCCATCCCCTCTAGGATGAACTCACTTTTTAAACATCCTAAACCCCAAATATTTCAATATTTCCTGCCTTCTATTCACTCTTTGAGTCACCAGTGGTGCCACTATGGGTGCTGTGGGAAGGCAGCTGCAGGGATTTCTCCTGGGGGCAGCAAGGTTGGGATGAGCAGCCTTTGGGAAATGTGGGTTTCCATGAGGAAAACAGAAAATTTCACTGCGTGAGCCCAAGAACAGCAGGACCCCAGGTCCAGGCACCTCTGCAGGGTTTTGGGGGCCAGGGTGGGACTGGGGGGTGCTGGGAGCCTGCAGCCACCCCCGTGAGGAGCCCACAGCTCCCTCCCCGTGCACTTATTTCTGTTTTTCCCAGGCCAGCCGGGGGTTGTGGCTGTTGGCTGTGGCTGTTTCTGGGCGCTGCGGCCGTGTGTGAGAGCTGATAAAAAATCCTGTGGGGCTGAGTCATGCTTGGATCCAGCTCAGGGAGGAGGTGCAGGGCTCTGGGAGGGGACAATCTGCACCATCCACCCCACGTTGCACCAGCAACCCAGACTGGCTTGGGTTGGAAAGGTCCTCAAAGCCCACGCAGTGCCACCCCTGCCATGGCAGGGACACCATCCACTGTCCCAGGCTGCTCCCAGCCCTGTCCAGCCTGGCCTTGGGCACTGCCAGGGATCCAGGGGCACCCACAGCTGCTCTGGGCCCCCTGTGCCAGGGCCTGCCCCCCCTCACACATGAAAAACTTTTTAGAAGCCTCCCTGTTTTTCCCTAATGAATAAAATTACCTTTAAGAAGTACCAGCTCCCAGCCCTGTCCAGCCTGGCCTTGGGCACTGCCAGGGATCCAGGGGCACCCACAGCTGCTCTGGGCACCCTGTGCCAGGGCCTGCCCACCCTCACACATGAAAAACTTGTTAGAAGCCTCACTGTTTTTCCCTAATAATAAAATTACCTTCAAGAAGTACCAAAAAATGGTAGGAATAAAATTACAGAATTCCTGCCATCCCTGTGACCCTGCCAAGCTAGAGAGAAGTGGCCAGGGAAAGAGGGGCAGCCAGGAACTGCCTTTTAGCTGTAAAATTCCTCATTTGTCTTATTCCAACCAAAGAGAAAATGCCAAGTTTAAAAGCCACCCAAGCCCTTAACAAGGACAGTCATTTCCTGTTGCAAAATTCTCATTTAATGGAGCATCCCTGAATCCTTTGGTGGGTTCTGCTGCCTGTTCCAGGTGGATAAATCAGCTGCAGGACACAGCCCTGATGGCACTGACAGCCTTTGCAGACTCTGGTCCAGGAGCTGCTGAGCCCTTTTTCCCCTGGATTTGGGGGACTGATGCAGGGAAGCTTTTCTTAGCTCCAGCCTTTTTTCTTTGTAAGGAAATTGGTTTCTCTTCCCAGTGAGAGATAGGATCTTTAAACGCAGCTGCTGGAAAATGGCAGTTTTCTAATTTTCTTTATTTTTTTGCTGCTTTTTTTCCCCCCCACCATGACAATGTTCAGCAGCCCGAGGGTGCTGTGGGAATGCTCCGTGCTCAGCCCAGGGCTGATCCCTGGGGCAGTGAATCCCCCTGGCTGCTCTCTCAGCATCTCCATCATCTCCATCCTGCAGCCACCCCCAAAAGGAGCAGGGGGTTCAGTCCTGGCTCCCACGGTGCCCCCACACCCGCGGGCACAGGCAGGAGCTGGAACCTCGACCCTTCACCTCCCTGTGCCACAAAACGCGTCTTGAAGCAGGAAATGAGAGAAAAACCCCAATTTCCTCCTTCCTCCCACGGCAGCTCTCGCCCAGCCCCTGGGGGCTGCAGCCTCGCGGTTATTTGGCGACCAGGGTCACCCCCCCTCGGGTGGTGGGGAGGGAGCCGGGAGCCCCCCCGGCCCCCAGGGAGTGGTGGGCGATGGAATTCCGGGCTGGATGGCCCAGGGCTCGTTTCTCCAGCAGATGGAGGCATTGCTTTGCTCCCAGTGCCAGCCCAGTCCGTGCTGGGAGAGCCGGGAGCGGGGCTGGCAGGGGACAGGGCGGGCGAAAGGGACACGGGGGAGGGGTTTGGGGAGGGGCAGCGACCCCTTCGAGGGGGACACAAGGACAGGTGGCCCCCTCAAACATAAAACTGGTGCAAACATAACACTGCCCCATGGCAGGTGCAGCTCACAGGATGTGGCCTCGCCAAAGGGTAAAAGGTTAAAATAATGATGTTTTTACCATGAAAATCAGTGGATGGAACGGTTTAAAATATCTGTGTTCAGTGTGGATGTGCTCCTGTTCGGAGTTTCCAAGAAAATTGTGTTAATATATAGAGAGACCAAAAAAAATCTGCTTTTTAATTTTTTTTTGGTAGTTCCTGCAGTTGGAATGGACGACCTGGTTCACAGGAACACTCAGTTTGAGTCTGATCTTTCCAGGCAGCACTTGGGACTTTCTGTAATCTCTTGGAACACTCCAAGGCACCATTTCCATAACTTTTTTCCCCAGCTTTTCTTTCTCTTTGGACAAGGGGACCCTGGGCTGGCTGAGCCCGTGGTGGGGACAGCGGTGGCAGCTGTGCCAAGGGCAGGGGTGGCCTTGGGGGGGCCAGGCTGTGCCCTGGGGCTGGGGGGATGGGGAGGGCACTGGGAGGGTCACTCTGTGGTCACTCTGTCACTCCCTCCTTCTCCCCACTGGCTCCTGCCCCATGGCCCCACTGCAGTGCCCCCCCGTGCCTCAGTTTCCCCTGGCACGTGCCCAATTTTCCAGCCCCATCCAAGGAATTTGGTTCCCTGTGTGCACTCTGAGGTGGATGTGACTCCTTTTAAAACCCCCACAAACCCCAATTTTACTGCCATCAGGACTTGAGGTGCTGCCTTTGCACCCTCCACTTTCGGCACATCCTTCTAAATACTGCATTAATAATTAATAATTGATTAATAGCAGCAGTTCATTAGCACATATGCATTAATCATTTATTAGTTATTAATATGGACTTTGGTACCCTCTGGGAGGTGGTTTCACATTGTTTATGTGGGGTTTGTGGGACTGATGGTGGGGACAGACTCAGGGGCTGCAAATCCCAGCAGAGCCCCGGGAAGCGGGGAAGGTTTGCTGGAATTCCAGGGCCTTCCAGCTTGCAGCAGGTCTGGAGAGCTTCAAGGTGTGAATTCTGGTGCTCCTGCCCTTTCCAGCTCCTGCTCAGGCTTTGCCCACTGATTTTGCCTTTTCTTATCAAGGCACATGGGGAAGAAAAGGGGGAGAAAAACCCAAATGAGCCACAAAAGTCCCTTTTTTCTTTTTTTTTTTTTTTGTTTGTTTTTGTTTTGCTCACAAATACATCTCACATGCTCGTAACATAGAAAACTGTGCCAGGTCTGCACTGCCCTTTGCTCCCACTGTGAGGGTCCATGCCCGACCCCCTCCCCGCCCTCCCACTTCCCTCCCACCCCCTTCCCAAGGATAAAAAACCCCAGACATCAAACAGGACCCTGGCAGGACACGGCATGCACGGCTGGGGGCGAGGAGCACTGGGCATGTGGGGCCATGGGGACAGCTGGACCCATGGCAGGGAGGGAGGGATGGATGGATGATGGATGGATGGATGGATGGATGGATGGATGGATGGATGGATGATGGAGGGATGGATGATGGATGGATGGATGGATGGATGGATGGATGACAGATGGATGGAGGGATGGATGGATGGATGATGGATGGATGATGGATGGATGGATGGATGGATGGATGGATGGATGATGGATGGATGGATAGATGATAGATGGATGGATGATGGATGGATGGATGGATGGATGGATGGATGGATGGATGATGGATGGATGGGGGCACCTTGTGGCAGCAGAACAGGGTTGGGGGGATGTTCTGAGCAGCCACTTGTGCCCCACAAAGCTCCCAACCCCTCGGATGCTCCGGTGCCACTCTGGGATGCCCGTCAGGGGATGGGCAGCTGCCCCCTCCAGCTCCCAGCCTGACCATCACTGGCTGGAGAAGGGACATCCAGGTGGGGAATATCCCTGCAGGAATGGGGACAGAGGTGGGACCTGCAGCAACCCCCAGGGTGCACATGGGAGGAGGAAGCGGAGGAGGAAGCAATCAGCTCCCTGGATCCTCCATCCAAGCTCTTCCATTCCAGCTTCATTCCTTCTCCTATGCACAAAAATCCACACCCTGAGGCAGAGCCACGGCAAAGCCTGGGAAAGGGTGGGATGGGAAGGCAGGAACCACCCCTGTGGCAGTAGGAGCAGCCCCAGGGACATTGGCCCGTGGTCCTCAGCGTCGGAGGGTGCAGGATCTGGGATGAAGGTGTCAGCCAGGATGCTCTCCTGGACTGCTTCTTCCCAGCTTTTCTCTCCTCTTCTTTCCTGGGCCATGGGGCCTCCCTGCACAGGATGAGCCAGGTCGTGCCGTCCTGCAGGCTTTGCAACTCCAAGAAAATGAACCCAAAAGTGCCTTTTGAACCTGCAGGAATCCCAACCCCCCACTGGGTGGATGCAGAGACGGGGAGGTTTGCAGCACCCTGGGGTTGCTCTTCCTGATTTTAACGATCTTGGCCTCATTTTGCCTTTTTTTCCCTTTTTTTTCTTGCTGACACCTCCTCAGAGCCAGGCCCTGGAGGGTTATTATTGCTTGTGCAGAAGCGTCCCTGCGCACCCACATTGGCAGATGCTGGATCTTAAATCCACAGATGAAAAGCTCTCAAGGCACATCTGTGCCTGGGAGCGGGGGGTCTGTCTTTGCCAAGGGGCTGGGGGACCCCTGAGCTTGGCACAACCTCCCCAGTCCTGCATTGCCCCGGAAGACATTTCTCTTGGAAAATCATTAAAAAAAAAGAAAATCAGACCAAACCCCCCACCAACAACAAGAAAAGAACGACAAACAACTACCAGGAGAGTTTTCTGAAGAGTCCCTTACAAAAAAAGGGAAAGGGTGGGGGGAAAACAGGAAGCATTTTTCTTCCAGGCCCAAACACTGCTGATCTTTTGGCTCAAGAAATGCATAGTTGGTAGCAAAAACCTCGCTACATCAGGAGCCCCTGGGACAGCTCCTGAGCCCTGAGGGCTCTCCACAGGGCTGAGACATCGGGGTCATCTCTCCCTGACCCTGAAGTCCCCATGGTTCTGACCCTGCTGGCCTGTGGCACCTGTATCCAGCCATGTCCCAGCACAGCGAGGTCACTCTGCCAGCTCCGGGACACGGCCGGTGCTCCCACAGCCCTCCCGGCCCTGTCCTGCCATGGCCGTGCCCGGGGCTGGGCTGCAGAAAATGGTTCTCCTCTGGAAGAGGCTCAGATCATCTTCATGTTGAACTTCCTGGCCCCTCCTTGGCCGGTGGTGGTGGTGGGACCGTCCACCTTGCGGAAGGAATATTCCACGGAGAAGTTGTTCTTGTGCTGCCCCCGGCCGCGGCTCCAGACGAAGAGCAGGAGGAAGCAGAAGAGCACCACACCCAGGAAGGTGATGCAGCCCATGGCCGTGGAGACCAGGATGGTCTTGAGGTCCAAGGTGAACTTCAAGAAGACCTGGGTGTTGTTGTGGAAGGTGTCGTTGAAGTCGCTGAGGTACAAAGTCCGGTTGGCGTGGTGGGCGCCGTCGGCCGGGCGTCCCTTGACCGTCAGCGTGGCGAAGTAGGTGTCATTGCCACCGGCGTTGCTGGCGATGCAGATGTAGGTGCCACTGTCCTGCACCTGGGCGAAGCGGATCTCCAGGGTGCCCCCAGGCAGCACCGTGGCCCGCCCCGTGCTGCGGGTGGTGATCATGCGGTGCTGGGGGGACACCCAGGCGATGGAGGGGTCGGGCTCCCCATCGGCCCGGCACAGGAAGGACACGGACTGCCCCTCCCGCGCCGTCACGTGCTGCAGCTTCCGATCCCGGATCTTGGGCTTCTGGCAGGTGAAGTACTCGAAGAGCACCGAGTCCGGGAAGTCGCGCAGGGCGTTGCCCTGGATCTCGGGTGGTGAGGAGCACATGGGCTGCTGCCCGTCGAAGTTGAGCGTCTTCCGCCGCTGCAGGATCCAGAGGAGCCGGCAGTCGCAGGCCAGGGGGTTCCTGTCCACCCGCAGCGTCTCCAGCGTGTTGACCGAGTGGAAGGTGCTCTCCTCCAGCGTGGACAGGAAGTTGCTGGAGAGGTTGAGCAGCCGGATCTGTCTCAGGCCGGAGAAAGCCTGCGGCTCCACGGACACCAGGAGAGCGCCCACGATGTGGAGCTCCTGGAGCCGGATGAGGTCTTTAAAGGAGCCCTTCAGCACAGTGCTAATGGGGTTGTAGGACAGGTTGAGGTACCGCAGGTACACCAAGTTCCTCAAGGCAGCGGCGGGCACAGCTGTGATGTTGGTGTAGGTGATGGAGAGCGAGGTGAGGTTCAGGCCCTGGAAGCTGGTGGGGGACACCTCTTCCAGCAGTGGCCAGTTGTCAATCTCCAGCTGCAGGAGATTGTAGAGCTTCTTGAAGTTCTGGTCCTCCAGCGCAGAGATGCTGAGGTGCCGGAGCCGCAGCACCTCCAGGTTCTGGAGGTAGGACAGCGACTCGGCCGAGATGGAGGTCAGGTTGCACTTCTCAATGGTCAGCTGCTCCAGGCCCAGCAGCCCCGAGAAGGCGCGCTGGGAGATGTACACCAGGTCGTTGTCACCCACCTCCAGGCTCTTCAGGTTGCGCAGGTCCTGGAACATGTAGTCCAGCAGGATGACCAGCTTGTTCTCGCTGATGTCCAGCAGGGTCAGGTTGGTCAGCTTGGTGAAGACCCCCGGGGGGATGAGCTTGAGCTGGTTCCCCCGCAGCCGCAAGGTCTGCAGGTTGAACAGGTTGCTGAAGGCGCCGGGCTCCACATTGGAGATGATGTTCTCGCTGAAATCCAGCTCCTCCAGCAGCGGGTACGGGGCCAGGTCCCCGGGGTTCAGGCAGCGGATGCGGTTCTTGTTGAGCTCCAGGACGCGGGTCTCGGTGGGGATGCCCTCGGGGATGGCGGTGAGGCGCTTGCGGTGGCACAGCACCGAGCGCAGCTGCGGGGCGCACTCGCAGCGCGCGGGGCAGGCGCCCGCCCGCGGGGACAGCAGGACCACGTGCAGGGCCAGCACCGGGAGCCACCATGTCATGGTGTGGGGCATGGTCTAGGGGCTCACTGCCGTTCTGCCGTGCGCCTGCGACAGAAAGAGAGTCGAGTCAGCGGGGACAAGGTCCTACCCGGCCCCACAGATCACCCGTCCGCGAGCTGTCCCTGGACACTGCTCCCCAGGCCCGTGGGGTTGATGAGGCCCTGGTACCTCCAGGAAACTCTCTGGATCCCTTTCACCAACTGTGCAACCGGGGGATCCTGCCCTGTGCAAAGCTGGGATAAACGAGCCTCACTCTCCATTGGAACAGGGAAACTGAGGCAGGGGGAGAGGTCTGTGAGAGGAGCCAGGGCTGCAGACCCACACCTGAGCCTCTGCTCCCACTGGCTCAGCCCTCCCTGTGCCCCTGATGGTGCAGGCACGGGCAGAGGGGGTGGTGAGCACCCTGGGATAATGCACAGACACCCCAAGGGCAGGGCAGGAGCGAAGAGATGCTGGTAGAGATCCTGCCAACTCGTGACACAGCTGGGATGCCCCATGCCCTCTGGTGACACAGCTGGGATGCCCCATGCCCTCTGCTCCTGGTGTGAGGTGTCATCCAGTGGCACAAATCATCCCCAGGCCCCTGGAGGCTTGTAGGGGTCCTGTAGCACGGGGGACGCTCGATGCCACACGTAGGGCCTGTCCTTGTCCCTGTCCCCGTCCCTCTGGAGCGCAGATTAAGGCCGCCCCGGGCACAATCTTTGCCGAGGAGGGATTAACACCGACGCCGCGGCGCCGTGCCCCGGCTGCCCTCTTTTCCAGGGATTAGCACTTCGCTGCCGCTTTCCCTTTTCTCTGCTTCCCCTTTCTCCGCTCCCTGTCCCCATCCGTGCCCCAAATCTGCCAGGCTGCCTGGAAACGCCACCGAAAACTCCTCAGCCGCCTTTCCTTAATGAAGCACCGTCATTAACCTAATTAAGTGGCAGAGTTGCTCGGTTGGGGAGCTGTGGGGTGTTTTTGAGCCTGGCAAGAGAATATTGGGGGTACCAAGAGCAGAGCCACCCCTGAGGAGGTGCAGGGAGTGGGGCACGGACACCTCCAGCATGGGGGGCTTTGTCCCATCGCTCCCACGGCACTGGGACAAACTGGGGTGCAGTCTCTGGGGGTTGGTTCCAGCCCTTCTGACCTCCAGAGAGCCCAAGCTGTGGCTCCAGGGAGCCCCTCTCACACTCCCTTCTGTCCTGGGCTGACCCCAAACCTGTCTGTGGGAGCCCAGCAGGATGTGGGGCAAGGGAAGAGGACAATGTGACACCTGTGGCTGCTCAAGGCCATTGAGGCGTGGCTGCAGTGCTGCACCTCGGTGCCACTGCAGGTCCTCAGGGCCTAAAAGGTCCCCAAAAGGCCCTTTTTGAGGTGGCTGCTGCTTGGCTTAGGGGGTGACAGAAGGAGAGTGATGGGGACCCAGATCCCCCAGAGAGGTGACACTGATGGAGCAGGGACAGCAGGAGCTGGCCCAGCCCAGCATCTCCTGCTCCTCACACCCCCTGTGTGATAAAGGACACCAAAGGCTGGTGTCACCCTCCTTCCTGTCCCCAGGGCTGGTGGCACATGGGACAGCCTCAGGGGGCTGTTATTGCCTCTTTGTGCTCAGGTCTCAGGGAAGGATGCCATCTCCATGGGTAATTTCCTGTCCTGACCCTATTATCCCAGAGGAGCATTCTCTGGGGTTAAACCCATTGCTCAGTTCAATTTTGGAAGGACAGAGATCTTCAAGGAGCATTTGGACAGTGCTCTGAGGGATGCTCAGGGTGGGCTTGTTGGGGTGGCTGTGCAGGGACAGGGGCTGGATTCAATGATCCCTGTGTGTCCCTTCCCCTCAGGACACCCCAGGGTTCTGTGACCTTTTACAGATGTGGGGATGTGGCACTGAGAGACAACGATGTCCTTGGCAGTGCTGGGCTTGGACTCTACGGTCTTTGAGGGATTTCCAACCTCGCCAATTCTATTCTGATTCTGTGACACCTTTTTCTTTTATTTTGTGTATCTTAATTTTGCCACATTTCCATTTTCTTCCAATGAATCAAAACAAGAGGGAAGTGTCACCATTTCACACAACCACAGGATTGTGGATGCAGCTGGGGGACAGGGCGGGGGACCACTGCTGCCCCTGCCCCTTTCTCCCCTCTCTCCAGCACTGCTCAGCTTCACTCCTTGCACCAAACCCCCTTTGGGGACTGGAGGTCCCCAAATGCCACCTGGACACTGGAGCTGCCTGGCAGCCTCTGCCTTCCAGGACAGACACTTGGTGAAGGCTCTGCCTGGCTGGTGGCCCCAGGAACCTGAGCTGGCTCTGGGGTGAGTGGGGGGCAGCTCCCCTTGGTCCCCCTGGTTCTGGAGGTCCCACTCTTGCTCTGCCCTGGGGCTGCATAGGAAGGAATGCTACCAAACACGACCTGCAAACCCACAGGACAAAACTCTCCCCATTTATTGTGACACTTTTTCATCTGATTCAGAGTCTCTACACTAAATAAAGATGCCCTGGAGCCCCTTTAATGGTGTCCTGTGCCCACCATCCCTCCCTGCCAGCCCTGGGGGATCCAGCCCTTCCCCTGCCTGCCTGAGGCTCTGCCCCGTGTTCATTATGGATGAGCCTGGAGTAACCCAACTCCACTTCTGGTTCCTACTCTGGCCACCTGATCCTCTAAGCAAAGCTCCAGCCCCACTGGAGTTGTTTTTCCTGGCAGATGGAGAGCGGGAGCCACAGCCTTGGGCTCACCTTCCCCCTCCAGAGCCAGAGCATCAGCCAGCCCTGCTGCTCCACAGCCCTGGGCTCACCTTCCCTCTCCACAGCCAGTCCTGCTGCCCCCCCAAGCCCTGGGCTCACCTTCCCTGTCCAGAGCAAGCCCTGGGCATACTTTCCCTGTGCACAGCCAGCCCTGGGCACATTTTCCCTGCCCACAGCCAGCCCTGCTGCCCCCCAGCCCCAGCCACGGATGCTCCACTGACCCCACAGCAAACCCCACAGCTGGATGAGCCATTCCCTGCAAATCCAGGCAGACCCGAGCTCAGGAGCCAGGCTGGCCCTGCCTGGGTCTCTGCCGGCCCCAGGACATCCCGCAGAGGAGCTGCACAGCCGCTGTGTCCCCTGCAGGGACACCGGGACCCGCGGTCCCTCTCGGCGCCGGGCAGCGCCAGGCGGAGCCGGGCTGTTTATTAATAGCTCATTACGGCGATTGTGCAGCGCTTTCCGGGCTCGCCCGGCCCCTGGGGAGCCAGGGCAATTAAGATCCAGAGCAAGGCCTAGATATAGGCTCTTCTCCTCATTTAATTTGTTTTTAAAAATAACAAGCTTGCTGCATGCAGCGCTGGGGACAGAGCCAGCAAAGCCCGGGGCTGAGGGGCTGCAATGGGGGAAGCAGAGCAGAGCAATTTTGGACAATTTGACAATTTTGTGAGCCCCTGGAGCCTTCCCTGCCTCATTCCCTACTTCCCCACCATGATTTGTGACCACTGAGCTTGTTTTGTCCCAGGCACCAGCAGCACAGAGCAGTGCTGCTCTCCAGCCACCCTGGCTTGGGGCTCCCCAGGGAAGCTGTGGCTGCCCCTGGATCCCTGAAGTGTCCAAGGCCAGGCTGGACAGGGCTTGGAGCAGCCTGGGACAGTGGAAGGTGTCCCTACGCATGTCAGAGGGTGGAATGAGATGATCTCTAAGGTCCCTTCCATCCCAGACCATTCTGGGACTCCATGATTCCTGCAGGTGGGATTTGGCTCCCCCTCCACTCTTCAAACAGCTCCTGCTCCTCTGGCACCAGCTTGGCCCTGCCAGCTCCTCCAAGATCAACTGCTCCTCAGCTGCCATTATTTATCCCTTTTTGCGAATAAAGACAAAAAAATCAGCCCAGGTTGTCATTTCCCGCTCAGACGTCACATAAGCACAGACACCTCAGTGAGAGCAAGGTCTTGTTTCATCCTTCCTTTGGCATGCAGGATGTAAAATACTCCTGCTGAGTTCTTCTTGTTCCAGCACCCATTGCTGCTGCTCCAGGCCCATGGTAGGGGCCAGGGGCAGCCAGGGGATGCTGCTGCATCTTTCCAGGGATGCAGGGAACCCCAGGAGAGGATGGAGACCTAAAGTAGGGAGGGAGCAAATGGAGCAGAAAGTGACTGTGGATGCCCACCCTGAAAACATGGACAGGGGGGATAACCCTAGTGCTCTGTCACACGGGTTATCAGGGAGCTGCCAGCTCCTTTTGCCAGGGCCAGTGTGTCCCAAACTTGGCATGAGACAGGAGAGGGCTCCTACAAACACCAGCAGCAGCCAAGTGCTGTTGGGAACACCCCGAGCGCTGCTCGCTCACCGGCAGCCAGCCCTGCCTGGCAGCTGAGTGTCCCCACGCCATCCCTGCTCCCTGGCTGCTGTCCCCAGCCCAGCTCCGTGCCAGGGAAGGCAATGCCAACCATGCTGGGCCGTGCCAGCATCCTCACAGACTCTGTCACCCTGCTCATGGGGCTGGGGTTGGATGGAGTGTCCAAGCACCCCTGCAGTGCTCCCCAGCTCCCTGACAGCTTGCCAGGATTGCTGCTGGACTCTCCATCAGGACAAGCTCCGTGTGCTCCCCTGTCCTGGGCTGTGAGCAGGATGAGATCTCGACTGCCAGGAACAGGACTTTGCTGGACCAAGCAGGCTCCATGGGCTCGAGCCTCCCCGAGCTGCTGGCAGAGGCTTGGAGCAGAGGATGGGACACTTGGGATGCTGATGCCAACAATTCCCTGGCTCCAAGCTCTGCCCATGGGGAAGAGAAAACTGCAGCCAGAGCTGCACAGGACACAGCTCCTCCAGATCTAAAGAGGAGCCCAGGCCCCAGTCCTGTGCCAAAGCCCATCCAGGCGTCTGCTTCTTCTTCCCTGCTGGAAAACCCGAGCCCTCAGTCACAGCTTCCAAAAACACCCTTTCCCCTCTATGGTTTTAGGCTGAAATGGAAAAAAATGAGAGTTCCTGGGGTCTTCTTCACTGGTGACACCACCCACACTGATGGTGGCCCCAGGGGCTGCTGGGGATCCCCAGGGGGGTGTCCTGGCATCGTTCAGAACTGGCAGAGCCTAGCTGGATGCCCAAATGTGAGGTCAGGGAATCCAACTGTGTTTTTCCAGCTGTTGCTGCAGCTCAGAGCAGAGCACAGTTCCCAGGGGCACTGAAATGAGGACCAAAGGTGACCTGTGCCATCCTCCAAAAACAAACCAAAAACTCCTGCAGCTTTATTTTAGCCCTTGCCTCAAGTCTGCAATGTCAGTGGGTTTGGAGCCACACTGAGCTTGGAAAAACCCCAGAAAAGAGAGGGGGGCATGGGGAGGATAGAGATGATGGGGAAGAACTTCAGGAGCATCCCTCAGACCTTCCCTGGCTCCTGGGGTGACACCAGCAGGTTTTTCCCTCTGCACAGAATAGCAGAAAGATCCTGGTTTATGCTGGGGCGTGGAGGGATTAAATCAGAGCTGAGACAGAAACAAAGAGGCAGAAACTGAAGGGTCAAAGGAGGCCAGGGATGTGCCCAAGCCTCAGCTCTGGTGATCAAGCAATTAGCAAGCCAAGCATGAGAATAAATAATCCAGCTGAAACAGGGAGAGCAGGACAGAGCTGGGGGTAAAAAGGAAGGAAATCAATCACCAGACCTAATGGAGAATTATCCAGGAGAGAGTTATTCCTAATCCCATCAGGGCCTGGCTGGGAAACAAATTCTCCTGGCTCTGTGGCTCTCAGCACGCTTTTCTGGGTCAGGGCTGGGCTGGGCAGGCAGGAGGGCAGGGCTGGAGGAGCAGAAGGAGCACCAATGGCTGGGTGGGCACTGAGGGCACCCTCAGGGTCCCTACAGAGCATCTTCCCACCCCACAGGACCTGCTGAACACCTTGAGTCTCCTCAGGCCACCAAATGGCCAAGTGGCCATCCCCAACAGCCCTGTGGAGGCCGTGCTCCTGATGTCACCCTCATGTCCCCCTCAAGGCTGCTCAGGCAGAGCAGATGTTGCTGGCAAGGCACAGGAACGGGGAGGGGAGCGTCGCAGGAGCTGTCTGTGCAGGAGCCAGGCGGCGGCTGGGTCACCACAGAACATCCCCGGGCGTGACTTCAGGGACGGCTGGAGAACATGAAAAGCTTCCACAGAAGGGAGTTATTTTGGTGAGTGGCAGCTGCTGCCTCTCACGAGGCTCCTCCTGCTCAGCAGCCCCAGGTCTCGGGGCGGCCGGAGCAGCTCCCAAAGAGGCAGGATCTGCCCTTCCTTCCCAGCAAACCTGGTGTCTCCACGGTGTCTTCCCACCCCAGGATCCTATCCTGAGTCCTCAGCAGCCGTGGCCACAGGACTCTCCACTCCTCTCCCACGTGGGAACTCCCAGCCCCCGCAAACCCCAGCACCAAGGATTCCCTGATGAGCCACGGCACCAAGGAGACGACCCGAAAGAAGCCACCGCTTATTTTTAGAGACAACCTTATGATTCCCGAGCACGTGGCCCAGGCAACACTGCACAGGCAGCCCCAGATTGGCCACAATCTGCTTTTCTTCTTGACAGACATCATGTCTGAATCTCTATCTCCACAAGATGCTCCCAGGAGAGGAGACATTTAGAGACGGCCACAACGTACAACATTTCTGAAAGGTCACTGCCTGCACCAGGCAATGAGGAACAGAAGCCACTCATCAGCAACAGGGGCTTTAGGGAGGTGTTTAATATTCCATGAGCATCTCTATTTCTCTACCAAAGTGGATAACTCTTCTAAAAGTAGGGGAGGGGGCAGGGCAGGTGGGTGCTGGGCTTGTTTCCACCCAAGGTGGGTTGACTGAACCACCAGTCAGAGCTGAATCTTGACTGCTGCTGGGAAATGGTGGCTGAGAGTGAACATGACCTGGATCTCAACAGCCTCAGAACCTGCTGGACCAGAGCAGAGGCTAAGCTTGACTCCCTCTCTTCAGCTTCATCCCAGACCACCCAGCTGCCACTGAGCTGTTCCACTAATGCCACCAGGAACCCTGGAGCTGAACTTCACACAGTGCCTCTGGTCCCTTCATGGACAGCAGGGACTCCTTTTTTGAGGGTTCAAGTGAGAGCTTTTAATTTGCAGAAGCCCATTAACATCAGGGGCAGGATGAGGAGGGGCTGGGAGGGTGACAGCCCATGGCCCACAGTGCCAGGACTTCCCGGTGTTGTCCCATCCCAGTCTGTCACGACTGGGTGCTGGCCACAGCCCCCATGGTGTCCTTGTCCCTGAGCACAGACCCAGCCAGGAGAGGCCCCAGCAGCAGGGTGACAGCCCAGGTCTAGGAGACTCCCACTGCAAACCCAGCTTTGTCTTCTGCCACCAAAGCTGGGCTTTGCCAAGATCCCCATCCAAGCCCAAAGGTGCCCATCCAAACCACTTGGCCAAGGCTGGCCTGGTCTCAGGTTTCTCCCCAGCCTGGGAGCAGGGACAATGAACCCAAACCCCTGGCAACTGTCCTGGCACCTCAGTTGTAGAGTGCACATGACATTTGTTGCTGCTGGATGTACAAAACACAAGCCCACAAGAGCCCCAGCAGCACAGATGTGACAGCCAGGCACAGCCACAGGCAGAGAAAAGCAGGGCCACACTCCTGGCAAGGGCTCCTGCCCCCACAGAGACACAAATACAGAGCATTAAATGAGAGAGGGGAATTTGCTCCTTCCTCTGCAGCTGCCTCCCCCCTGAGCTCATCCCTCACCTTCTGCACTGAAACCCAGCCTGGGAGCAAACTGAGAGCACAGAGGGTAGAGTGGCTGAAGCCACATGGGAGGGGACACAGGGAATGACCAGGCAGGACAGCCCCAGGCACAGCACCAGGGGTGGTGGGGACACCTCTGGGGGTGTCCCCTCCTGCTGGGGGGGACAAATCACCCACAGGGGCTCTGAGCAGCAGGGAGGACGTGAGACCTTGTCACAGGGAGGGACCCTGTGCCTTCACTGCTCCAACCCAGGCAGCTTCAGCCCAGCAGCTCAGTAACAAAGGAGGTGCTGGGGCAGGAGGATGAATAAGTGAACAGGAAAGCAGAGGCTGTAATTAGGCACCTTTCAGAGCGCTGATGGATGACGATGATGACGCTGCTCGGGGGCGTGCAGAGCGCTGGGATGCTGACGTGCAGCCACCCCCCAGTGCCAACACTGGTCCCAGTCTGCCCAGCCGTGCCCAGCAGAGCCCTGCCCTGCTGCTGGACAGTGATTTCAGTGCCCAGCAGAGCCCTGCCCTGCTGCTGGACAGTGATTTCCCAGAGATTTCAGTGCCAGCAGAGCCCTGCCCTGCTGCTGGACAGTGATTTCAGTGCCAGCAGAGCCCTGCCCTGCTGCTGGACAGTGATTTCAGTGCCAGCAGAGCCCTGCCCTGCTGCTGGACAGTGATTTCCCAGTGATTTCAGTGCCAGCTGCCTCCCATGGGCTTTGCCCCAGCACACGACCCCGTTTGTCCAGCTGGCCCAGCCATGCCAGTCCTCGTTAGATCAGCTCGTTCATTAAGCTCAGCACTCAGTAAGGCCTGCCTGAGCCCCTCGTGGGGCTGGCACATAAATCACACCCTGATCGCTGTCACTGGCTGCCAGTGCTGGACCTTTGATGGCAAAATCTCCTCCTAATCCCTCACCTGAGCTGTGGTGACACCGGTCAGGGCAGTCCCAGCCACCCCTCCGAGCTCCTGGACAAAACAATGGCTCTTTGCAGCCTTGACGCACAGGGAGGACCCTGCTCCTGAGGGCTGAGCCCCGTGGCAGCCTTCATCCATGGCAGGGGTGCCCAGCAGGGCCAGCTGCCCTCTGGAGAGGGGACCCGGAGCCCTGGCTGCTCCCAGCCAATCTCTGCACCTCGGCAGGGTGATCCATCATTCCAGAGGCTTTAATCCCACTGGACTGCTGGACGTGTGGGCAGAGGAGCAGACTGACAGGCCAGACTGATGGACAGCTGCCTGCTCTGAGGCCAGCAGGGACAGGCAGCTGTGGCTGGAGAACAGCCTGGTCCCAGCAGGACTGCTCAGCTCTGCAGAACGCAGCTCGGAGCTCTGCAGGGGCAGGGGGGAAAGGGGGCAGAGGTGGAGCCCCCGATTTGCTGGAAACCCTGCTGGGAGTGGGAATTGCAGCCAGGAGCAGCACGGAGTGACAGCTTTCCCTCCCCCTCCCAGCTCTGCTCAGCATCAGTCCCGGCCTGAGCGCATTTTTTAAGATCTGTCTACAGCTGCTGCTTCATTGGAGATTTTATTGCCATCCCAATTATGATCATGGGAGAGCAAAGTGCCATTACAGGGGTGAAACGGCTCCTGACATACCAATCCCTGCCTGTGGCGCCAGGCAGGAGCGGGACCAACCCCCTGAGATCATCCCGGAGAGGGGAGGGGACAGGGGGATTGACCCCAGGGAGAGGAGGGGACAGGGGGATTCACCCCAGCAGAGGGGAGAGGACAGGGGGATTGACCCCAGGGAGAGGAGGGGACAGGGGGATTCACCCCAGCAGAGGGGAGGGGACAGGGGGATTCACCCCGGGAGAGGAGAGGGGACAGGGGGATTGACTCCTGGGAGAGGGGAAGGGACAGGGGGATTCACCCCAGGGAGAGGAGAGGGGACAGGGGGATTCACCCCGGCCGTGCCCAGCACAGATCCCTCCGGGCATCCCTGCCCAGATTCCAGAGGGGCCCAGCAGAGCCCGGGGGGGGGTCCAGCTGTGCCACCCCCAAACCCCCCCGGGTGGAGGATGACATTGATGTGGCAGCGGTGACATTTGGAGTGAGACACGCTGGCGTCAGTCCCAGATCTGTGGCTGCGGGGCATCAGCTGGGGCCGGGGCACCAGGAGAGCAGCTCCTTTCCCATGTGCAGCCCCAAGAGGATCCCAAAAGCCAGGAATCTCCATGGGAGGAGGGAAAGGGGACGGCAGGGCCCTGTGGCTTCACTCCCTGTCTGGCATCTGGACAGCAGAGCAGGGGCAAACCTCCAGAGCTCCTCTCCGAGCTGATGAACTCCCAAATCCCAGGAAATCCATTCAAACCCAAACCACTGCTGCACATGGATCCTGGCATAGCCAAGGCTGAGGGTGCAGCAGTGACCAAGGCTGGGGTCTCTGCTGGCTGCCACCAACCAACAGCTCAGCAGCCCACAGTTTCACACCACAGCTCTGCCTGAGTTACTCCTGGCTCGTTCTGGGGTGGTGACAACAGCTGGAGACCTCCCAGCTGCTCCAGGGGACCAAGGTCCGGCTGAGTGCTCCTGCTGCACGAGGAGGTGGGGACAAGGAGGGGGCTAATGCCACCACGCAGGGGTGGCCACGAGGTAAAAATGAGCTGGATTTTGAGTGTCCCAGCACACAACCCCCAGTCTCACCGTTCTGCAGGTCCAAGGCTGCTCCGACATCGGGATCTGCTGAGGCATTGGAGCCTGGGCATGTTCAAATGGTGGAGTGTCCAGCACAGCCAGCCTCGGCTCCTCTGCACAGAAAGCACAAGGAGAGCACTGTCAGTCACCTTCCCCCGGTGTCTGCCACAGAAATCCCAAATAAACTCCTCCAAAGGCCAGGGATGTGGCACCCAGGCACTTCCCAGAGAGAGGGAGCATCCTTAGTGCTGCTCCAGCCAGATGTGTGACCTGACCACTGCAGCTCGCCTGGTTTTATCTGTAAATATATAAATGCTATATATTTATATGAAATAACATACATTTATACGAAATATAATATATATTTATAATATTTTATAATATTTTACAATATATTCACAATATATATAATATAAAATAAGCTATATATTATATTATGCTGTTATATATTACATATATATAATAATATAGTTAATATATTAAATATACATTATGATACAAAATATATTCATATATAATATAAAGTATAATAACAGTAAATATTATTAAATAGACTAATATTATGATTTTATAATATGTATATTTTATAATATATAAATATATTTCTACTTTATATGAATATAAGATTACATCACACTTTGTGCCCTGAAGGATCCTCTCCCCACCTGTCCGAGCCCAGCCCTGCCTGGGTAGCTCTGGGTGGAGCAGGGAAGACACGGCAGTGCCCTCGGGGAGTCACATTCGGGGACTGCAGGAGGGCACTGAACCCACCCAGGGGGTGCCCACTGCCCAGGAGGCCACGGATCTGGGGAGATTTCACCCAAACGTGGCAGCAGAAGTGCCCCTGGCCGGACCCCCAGCCTCGTGTCCCCTCCCCGGGCATTTTGGGGGACCTGGGGGGGTCGGAGATGCTCCCAGCACTGATGCAGCCGATGCTGAACAAATGATTTGCTGTGGTTCTACCGAATTGCTTGGAGCTCTCTGGATCAAGTTTAATTTGCCTGTTGCAAAGAAAGAGGGAATTTAAATAGCTCCTTTTGTGTGGAAATCCTGCTTAACAGCCTCAAACGTCCCCGGCTCGGTCCTGCTCAGCACACCCACGCAGGGACACTGCTGCTGCAGCTCAGCAGCTGCTCTGTGCCTGCTGCAGCCCTCACTCAGGTCTGCAAGGTTGGGTTTGGGTGGGCAGCAGCACCAACCGGGGGTTAATTCTGCTGGGAGAGGCTTGGGGAGCCTCAGCAAAGGAGATTTCCACGGCAGGGATTCGCTGGGGATGAGGACCCGGCTCTGCAGGGGCAGCCGGCCCTGGGGGCACAGGGATCACACCCTGGCACATCCCGGAGCCAGGAATGATTTTTTTTATCTTGATTTTTTTTGTCTTGGTTTTTTGTTAATAAAAAAGTATAATGTCGGTCTGCTAATACAGGTCATGGTATGTCTGATAATTTCTGTGTAGCTGGGCCTGATCTATAGATGCAGTCTACACCTCTGAGTTTGCATTTGGGGATGAAACTCATGTATAACAGCACTGTTTTGTTTCAAAAGATAGTAATCAAAAGAGTTTTATTCTTGTAAATATCATGCAGCATAATTCTCAGACCCTTTTTTTTTTGGCAACACTGCCTTCCGTTAGGTCTTTTCTTTCCCCCTCCCCTGTCCCCTGGGGGCACAGGGATCACACCCCTGGCACATCCCAGAGCCAGGAATGCCGTGGGGATGGAGCTCTCCATCCCCGTGTGCTCCTGAGAAACCCAGTGGTGTCCACATGCTGCTTGTGGATGGGCAAACCCTCCCTTTTGGGGTTCCCGGAGAACTGTCAGTGCTCAGCTTCTGGAAAAGCTAAAATTCCTCCAGGAAAGCAGCACCACCCCAAAGTCAGAGGGATTCCCTCCAAACCTGCAGGTTTGGGCTCATGTGCAGGGACAGGGCTGAGGGTTCCACACTCCTGCTCACCTCCAGGCCCCTGGGGGCTGTAAGGCTGCAGGACTTGCACCAGTGCCTGGCAATCCCAGCTCATTCCCTGCTCCACACCGCCCTCCCTCCCTGCTCTGCCTGACGGACCCAGCATTCTCCCTGGAATGGCAGGAACCCACATTCCCAGCTCCCAGAAGGTCCCAGTGTCAGTGGGATACACTGAGCCCTTCAGCCCAGCCAGTCCCTGGGTGGCAGGGGTGCAAATCCCATGTGGGATGCACGGAATCAGTCAGGGACACTCCCCAATAAAGGAACAGCCCTAAACCCCCCACAGCAACAGAAATTCCCTGCTCTGGGCACACCAGAGCTCCCTGCTGGAGCCAGGGGATGCACCAGCCCCTCCAGGAGGTAGGGCTTGGACAACAGGGACAGCTCAGGGCTGGCAGCAGGACGGACAAGCCCAGGATCCCAGCAGGTTGTGAAAACCCAGGATCTCAGCAGGATGGAAAAGCCCAGCATCCCAGCACGATGTAAAAACCAGGATCCCAGCAGGTTGTGAAAACCCAGGATCCCGGCAGGCTGGAAAAGAACAGGATCCCAGCAGGATGGACAAGCCCAGGATCACAGCAGGATGTGAAAACCCAGGATCCCAGCAAGCTGGAAAAAAACAGGATCCCAGCAGGATGGATAAGCCCAGGATCCCAGCAGGATGGAGAAGCCCAGGATCCCAGCAGGCTGGAAAAGCCCAGGATCCCAGCAGGATGGAGAAGCCCAGGATCCCAGCAGGCTGGAAAAGCCCAGGATCCCAGCAGGATCCCATCTCCTCAGGAACGTGCCCTGCAGCACAGGGAGCTGGAGCACACTCTGACCCAGCACCTGAAATAACAGCAAGAATCACCCAAACCAAGCCCTGGGATGCAGAAACGATCCAGAAACATCTGAACCTGCCCTCAGCATCTGCAGGGGGGAGCTTGTGGCACCTCCAGCAACTACAGCTGGTGCAATTCCAGAAGGAATTTGCCTCCAGGGGAAGCAGTGTGCATGCTTTGAGGGCCTGGGGCTCCAGGGGCTGATGCCCACAGATCTGCTGTGGATCCCTGGGGCTGCTCCAGTCCTGGGAGATGGGATAACTGGGAGGGAAGTGGGTTTGGTTCTCTTGTAGCACCATGTGTGGTACTCACACACTCAAATATTCCATCAGGGATGGAGGAGAGCACCACCTGAGGGTAAATCCCAACCACACCAGCCCAGCTGCTGCTCCCCATGGCCAGGCTCCAGCTCTGGGGATGGAGAAGGTAAAATTTCAATCCAATTCCAGCAGGCTGGACACAGCTATGTGTTCACTGTAGACCTGCAGAGAGCAAACTGCAGTCAGCCGAAATGTGCTCAGCTCCTGCCCTGAGCAGCATCTCCTGCCATCCCTGAAAGGTTTCACTCCCATCCTGCCTGAGCATGGGGAACATGGAATAGAAGCTCACTTAGAGACCACCTGAGCTTGGCTTGTCAGGTGAGTCCATCATTCCCAGCCCTGGGAATGAGCTGATGGTCTTGGCATTTGTTTTGGCAGCTCCCAGGTCACTTAGCAACCTCTGTCTCAGGTTACCTCCGGGGGTTTTGTCTGCAAATACATTTTAATCCTTGTGAAAGGGGACCCACCAGCACGTGGGTGAAGTGCCTAAAGCCTCCTTTGGTCTCACGTGGTGACACCAGCACAGCTCCCTGGCCCTCTGTATGTTTGTGCCACCAGGGTTGTTGTCACCTTCTGCTCCTGTGCTTTGTGGTTTTTTACTCAAAACTTGGATTTAAACTCTTTCCTGGGCAACTCAGTGGAGGAGCCAGGAGAGGATTCCCCTCTCCCTGGGTACCACACAGGACCTGCTTCTCCATCAAGGAGCTTCCAGTTCTGCACAGGGGATCCCTTTGAAAAAAGAAATTTAGCAGCAAATCCCAAAGCCAAACAGGACCCCGATCAGCAGACATCCAGAGAACCAGACCAAGGTGCCCAAGTTGAGCTCTTCTAAGGCAGGAGCATCCCTTGGGATGTGCACAGCAGCTGTTCCATGCACCACAGCAGATCTGGCTCATCTCAGACCACTGCAGAAAGGGCCTTGGGGGTCTTGGTCAGTGGCAAGTTGGATCTGAGTCACCGCTGTGTCCTGGCAGCCCAAAGGGCCACCCTGTCCTGGGGGGCAGCAGGCCAGGGAGGGACTGTCCCACTCTGCTCTGCACTGGGGCAGCCTCACCTCCAGGGCTGGGGGCACTTTGGGCACCACGAGATCAGAAGGATCCAAAGCTGTTGGAGAGTGCCCAAAGGAGGGGGAAGCTGGGGAAGCTCAGAGCCTTCCCTCGGAGCTGGGGAAGGCTCTG
This sequence comes from Onychostruthus taczanowskii, assembly GCF_017590055.1. Taxonomy (NCBI): domain Eukaryota; kingdom Metazoa; phylum Chordata; class Aves; order Passeriformes; family Passeridae; genus Onychostruthus; species Onychostruthus taczanowskii. The sequence goes on along the minus strand of NW_024497630.1, from coordinate 87,110 downwards.
AGGAGCGGCTGAGGGCACTTGGCTCGTTCAGCTGGAGCACAGGAGACTGAGGGGAGGCTCCTCGGGGGCTGCAGCTCCTCCCCAGGGGAGGCAGAGGGGCAGGGGCTGAGCTCTGCTCTGGGACAGGGACAGGAGGCCAGCAAGGGCTGGAGCTGTGCCAGGGCTTGGCATGGAGCTCAGGGAAAGGTTCTTGCCCCCGAGGGTGCTGGCACTGCCCAGGCTGCCCAGGGAATGGTCCCGGCCCCAAGGCTGCCAGAGCTGCAGGAGCGTTTGGACAGCGCTGCCAGGGGTGCTCAGGGTGGGCTTGTTGGGGTGGCTGTGCAGGGACAGGGGCTGGGCTGAGCATCCCTGGCGGATCCAGCTCAGGATCTTCTGGGATTTGATAATTCTGTGGATCCCAGGACACCTGACAGTGCCCAGATCCAGCCAGTGTCACACAGCCCTGGTATCCAGGAGCATTAAGCCAGAGACTTTTGCTCATTAGTGTAATTAATGTCAGATTTCCCAGCCAGCTGAGCTTACAGCTGACCTTTAGTTATTGAAATATCAACAACAAAAATGACACATTACCATGGGGAGGTGTCACAGGCTGCTCATTTGAAATCCTCTCTCAGTGACAGGCCCCCAAAGAGTTTCTTTCTGCAAAAGTAAATGGGAAAATTTGGAAAATGCTCAAGGAAGGAGAAAGAATTCAGCTCCACTGCAGGGAGACAGCATCTCCCAGCTTTGGGGGCACAGCCAGAAACGACCCCAGGGAGAAAAATGGAGGGAGAAATGAGGCAGAGCTGTTAAAAATGAAACAGAGGGGGAAAAAGATCTGTTTCTTAAGAGTCTTGGGAAAGTCACTGAGGTGGAGAGGGCTGAGCCAGGACTGAGGCATCAGGGAGAGGTCCTCAGGCCATGGAGTGATCCCTGTACAGGGACAGGGACAGCTCTGCCCAGCATGAACTCAGGGGCAGCGACAGCCTGAGCCAGAGAGACCCTCAGGGCATGGAAAGAAACCCAAAAACCCATCAGCATTGTCCGATGCTGGATGAGCCTGACCCAACAGAACACAGCCCCATTTGTCACTGCTACAGCAACAGACCTGGATTTCCAGAGGTTTCCAGATGTTGGTGCGGGCTGAGAAAGGCAGGGGAAGGCAGTGGTGCCAAACTGCTTTGCCACAAGGCTGGTGCTTGATGTAAAAGTGACCCTGAAGGTAAGAGGTAAAACCCTGGAATTTGTTTTCCCTCAGGAAATGATGCCTCAGGTTTGAGCTTTTCTATTTTTCAGATTCTGTGCTGCTTTAGTGTGTGGGTCTGGGTTCATATCAGGGCATGGTGAGCTCTGTGCACAGAGCAGGGAGACAAAACAATTCCTGCTGTAGCTGGGGACCAAGGACAAAGGATCCAAATCTCAGCCCAAGAGCACAATCAGCAAGGGCTGAAGACAGAAAACCAAGCAGGATGGGACTTCATAACCTAAAACTGTAATTGGACAATGAACTCCAAACTGCAAATGGAGCAGAACTTCTCAAAGTGAGAGACCCCATAACCAATTGTCCATTTTTGTGACCATTTTGGTTCATCTTTGCCGTAGCCCTGGCTGGGCTGGAGGGTCCAACCTTCACGATAACTCCTGGAATGACTCCCAGAGCACTGGGCACAGCTGGGAGGGATGTTGGCATCACCCACTGCACTTCCCTGGGAGCAGCCCAAGGCTCCTACTCCTCACCAGGCACTGGAATAAGGACTAATGAAGGCAGGATTATTTCTCCTCACTCCATTAGTCACACTTGGTTAATATTCCTGCTTATGGAAAAAGGTCACAGTTTCTCTCTTATTTATGTCACTGCACCTTCCATTTGCAGTTGCAGGGTTCTGCTCCTTTTCCATCCCTAATTAGTGTTCAATTACAGGGGCCCTGCCCCAGCCCCTCAGCAAGCACAAGTCCTGAGGCACCCTGCCTCTCCTGGGTCTCCCTGTGGAAAACTAACCCAAGAACAGCCCTTTTTTCCTCTGGCAGCACAGAGGAAACCAGATGGACTTTCCTTCAAATGAGATTTAAATGGAAAAACACAAAATAGCTCCTTGTGCCAATATTGAAGGGTTGGTGTCCAGCTGTCCTGAGCACGGGGAAGGTCAGCCCAGGTGACCCTCTGGAAAAAGAGGCCAAAAGCACCAAACACCCTCATGGTTTGCTCCTCTAGCTGCAGCACTGAGAAGGGGCTGGAAATGATTCCTTCAACTCTTCTGATGCCTTGTGAAGGCTGACCTAGAACAGAGGTTAGAAAGAGTTAAAGAATAAAACAGGGATTTATTAAAAGGCCTCAATGGATCCACTTTGGGTACTACAAGAGCCCAGCCAGGGCTGCACCCCAGGTGAACCCAAAATGGTCACAAAACGCACGAGCGCTCACGGGGTCTCTCACTTTGAGAAGTTCTGCTCCATTTGCATATTGGAGTTCATTGTCCAATTCCAGCTCCAGCCCATGCAGTCCCATCCTTCTTGTTTTTCTCTCTTCATTCCATGCTGTTTGTGCTCTTGGGCTGAGATTTGGATCCTTTGTCCTTGGTCCCCAGCTAGAGCAGGAATTGTTTTGTCTCCCTGCTCTGTGCAGAGAGCTCACCATGCCCTGATATGAACCCAGACCCACACACTAAAGCAGCACAGAATCTGAAAAATAGAAAAGCTCAAACCTGAGGCATCATTTCCTGAGGGAAAACAAATCCTCTCACCTAAGGTGAGGTGTTCCACCATGGAGTGTGGCTGAGGAAGTTGGGATGCTTAGGGAGAGCCCCCTTAGCTCCCCTGCCCTGCAAACCTCTGCTGGTGCTGCCCTGCAGGAGCACTGTGAGGACTGTGCTCAGGAGGCTTCAGAAGATGGAAAAGAGCCTTCCCAAGGCTGCCTGAATCCCCTTAGTTCATGCTTCCTCCCTGCTGGTGGCACCTGGCCCAGCAGCTCCGTGTCACAGCTCCGGGTGCTCAGGGGAGCTGATCCCACAGAGCAGCCACCAACACCCTCCTGGCTACTCCAGCCTACAGACAAACCTCCTCATCCTCCTGCACTGAAACAGCAGCCAAATTGAGAGGAGAAGCAGTCAAGGCGTGGGGGAGCTTTCTGGAGATGCTGAGGATGGGAACTGAGTCGGAGATCGGGCACAGCCCGCACTGCAGGTCGCTGCTCCTGCTCCTTCTTCCCTCCCGTGCCTGCTGGGATTTGCTGGGTGCAACAGCCACAACATCCCACACTCCCAGCTCTGAAACCAGCAGGGGCTTCACTGTAGGGACACAGTTTGGGGTAACTGGGAGTGGGGCTGGCCCAGCCTCATCCCCAGAGGGTCCAGCTGTGAAAAGCAGGTGAGCAGCACTGACAGCAAGGAGCCATGCAGTGCCCAGGTGTGCTGAGCAATCACACAAGGGACACACAGGTGCAATGCATGGACATGAGGTTGGGCTAAAGAACAAGAAGGGCAGATGCTTGCAGCCCTCTGAAGTGATGTGATTTTACTCTTTATGGGTTGAACCTTTCTGAAGTTGTCTGATGATACTCTGTGTATCGTCATGTGGCTGTCTCAACTGTGACATGTGCTGTGACACTTCACCACCTCCCTGGCAGGGGCAGGACTGTCCCCAGCACCCAAAGTCCCCCCAGTTCCCACTCCACTCTCTGAGAACATCAGGATCCTGTGATGTGACAGGGACAGCACTCAGGCTCAAACACACCCAGGGAGGGACAATATTTGGTTTAAATTTTTCCTCAATTCCCTTCCCACTGAATATTTTCTCTTCTCCATTCCAAGAACTTCCTTTATTTCTCCCTGTCTCCCTCTAGCAACAGTATCTGGGAGAAACAATGAATTTTTAATAGGAGGGGGTGGTGGGAAGAGGCAGACCCTGAGGCAAGAAGAGAAAACATTGATCTGTTAAATCACCCCAATCAGCAGGAAACCACATTTAAGGGAGAGGGAGCCACGTGAGGACCACACAGCAGGGCCGTGGTCCCCTTTTTCCCTGTACAGTGGATGTTGTACAAGTCCCAGCCAGGGTGAATCCTGCTCAGAGGAGCTCTTCCAGCCACTCCACACCCCCCTGGCCATGGCTGATGTGGGGCTGGGGGTGCAGGACCCCCAAGCAGCCCCTTGTACAGGGTTGTTCCTCTGCAGCACTTTCCCTGGCAGGGTGGGCAGGCCCTGGCACAGGGTGCCCAGAGCAGCTGGGGCTGCCCCTGGATCCCTGGCAGTGCCCAAGGCCAGGCTGGATGGGGCTTGGAGCAGCCTGGGATGGTGGAAGGTGTCCCTGGCCATGGCTGGATGGGCTTTAAGGTCCCTCCCAACCCAAACCTTGGGCATTCCATGATCCCAAAGCTGAGGTGTGCCCACCTCCTGCTCCCCACTCTGCTCTGCAGGGCCAGGGCTCATCCCCATGGAGCTGAGGATGCCCAGCTCCCCTCCCTCGGTGCCTGGCCCTGGCTCCCCACCACAGCCTGAGCCTAAATATAGTCCCTGGTTCTCTTTTCTTGTAGACACAACCGGTGCTCTGAGTCAAAGTCCTTTCCCATGAACTCACTGTTGCTTAATAAAGCACAAACCCTCGGAGACCTTGATGCTGAGATCTGTCATTTTAATTCCCAGTAACACTTGTTCCTCTCCACTCCAGTATGTGGCCGCTGCTATTTTGGTTGGCACATCGGGAGCTGAACAAGGAGCCCCGGCGCTCCAGATCTGAGCTGGGCAGAGCTGGGACAGCTTTGAAAACCAAACCCTCCTGATGGATGGGGCTGCGAGCTGCAGCCAAGCTCGTGGTGGCATGAAAAATTCAGGGGGAGGAAGGCAGGGAAGCAAGGGAAGAGCAGGGCTGAGGCAGAGGAAGGAGGAGGGCACGCTCAGAGAGATGGATCCTGCCTTTGCTCCTGGGCTGCCCCAGCCTTGGGGTGCCCACGTGGATGCCAAGGCACGACAGCAGCCTGGGGATCACAGCCCAGACCCTCTGTGCTTTGTTTTCAACCCATGCCTGGTAAAGCTGTTTCTTTTTGCCCAAATTCTCCAGCCCAATCTGTGCTGTTTGGTTGTTCTGGGGTGAATTTGGTGCTGTCCTCAGCTTGCCCATTGTACATGGAAAAGAGAATGGCAGGTCCTGCCTGGGCCTGGGGAGGGCTCTGCTCTCCCACCACCAGAGCCATTTCCTCACTTTACCCCCCCCCATCCTGCCCAGCCTCAGCCTCCACCTCTGACACCCCACAGACCTGTGGTACCCGTGGGGTTCCAGCTCCAGCCCCAAACACCACGGCTCAAATGGGATCCAAAGGAGAATCCAGCACATTCCATTGCCAATGGCTGGGCACGGCTCTGGCCCATGCTGTCACACTCCTGCATCCCTGCTCCCACAACCCCTGAGCCAAACCTCGTGGAAGCAGCTGCTTTGTCCTTCAAGGTAAACCCTATAAAAACTTCACAAACAGAAAAGTCAGCCGAGGGCGCCCAAAGCCCACTCTGTTTCCTTCCACAGCCACTGTGGCTCTCAGCAGCATTTCCAAGCATCCTCATAAGATTTATTCCTTTTCATCTCCTCTCACTGATCATTTCTGCCCTCGCCTGTTTGTTCTGGGGCTTTTCCAGGACTCCCAGAGCAGCCCTTTGGGCTCAGGCAGCACCTCCCACCCTCCCTGCAGCCCCATGGACCGGAGACACCCTGCAGGATGCTCCCTGATCCTCCCTCTGCCTGCTCAGACAATCCCACCACAGCCCCACGCAGGCAGCAGGCGTTTGGCTGCCTGAGGGTTTGTGCCACCCTCCAAAGCCAGGCTCCACACCACAACCCCTACAGCCAGGGAAACTGAGGCACGGCACGCACGTGGAGGCATTTTGGAGCCTTGTGGCAAATCAGCGCCACCGGGGACAAGCCCAGGGATGGCCTCACTTGGCTCCCACTTCCCCTCCCTGGGAGCTGTGCCTTTGGGGACGTGGGGAGTTGTTGCTGGTGACAGGAGTCCCACCCGGGCTGCCCACACGCACCGGCGGCACGGGAATTGCTGCTGCCCCCGCACAGCGCGCCCGGACACGTGCTTCACATTCCAGCGTTATTCCCAGGGCTTCCAACACCCCTCTCCCTCTTCCACATCCCCATCCCGGGGATGGGAAGGCAGCAGCAACGCGGCTCCGAGCTACCGGAGCAGCCCAGCTCCTCCTGCCTTATGGCAGCTCCGGCTCCTCAAGGAGAGAAGAGGAGCCACCTGCTCCCTGGTGGGATGCTGGGGTGGGGGGGAACAGGAGTGATCTGACAGCCAGGAGTTGGGAAAAATCCATCCCAAACACACGGATTGGAAACCTTTTAATGCTGAGTGCAGCCGGTGCCGAGTCCGTCTGTGCCGCTGGGCTGCGAGTCCAGTGTTTAATTCGGGCCCAGGAGGGAAGAGCAGGGATTAGGTTTGGGCCTTGGAGCCAGGGATGAGTTCTCTGGCGAGGCAGGATTAGCACAGCTAATAAAAGCAGACATTCCTGAGCTCTAAACACTACAAAATAGGAAAAAAGCCCCTGGCCCTGCTATCTTCAGCCAGGGATCAGCAAAAGCGCATCCCTCAGAAAGGCTGAGCCTGGCAGGAAAGGCTGAGCCTAGGATGTGTCCCAGCTCTGCCCAGCACAGCCACATCCCACCCTCAGCATCGATGCCCTGGACAGGTGAAACACAATCCAGCCCCTGCTCCTCCTGCTTCCTCCTCCAACAGGGCAGGATAAAAGCAAAATCTACTGATTTGTAAGCCAGCTCTTTTCTGAAGCTGCTTTGCCTCCTGCTCCCTGCTCTCGGGATGCTCCTCCAGCTGTTTTGCAGGATGAGCATTGGAGAGCATCTTCCCCCAAGATCAGCCCACAACCCAAGAGCTTTGGGAAAGGCTGCAGACATCCAAGTGGGGGTTTTTGCAATGTGAAAACTGTAAGAAATCTTGGGTGGACCAAAAAACACCTCTCCAAGCCGCTCTGGCCAAAACCCATCCAGCTCCACCTGTCCTCCAGCAGCCAGAGGCAGCAGTCCCGCTGCCTCCCCTCTGTGAGTGCCACAGAACCACTGGTGATAAAAACATCAGTGCAAAATTAAACCAGATCAGCCCCAGGCTGCCCAGCTGGCAGCTCCCCCACTCATCTTCAATTATTCTCCCATTTAAAGGATGTCTGCCATGCCCCAGGGTGCTGGGATTTTATCCCATTTCCATCCTGCAAGGGGTGATGGAGATTTGGGGTGCAGAGCAACCCCAAGGGCCCCGTGCTTCCCAAAGGGTTATTGCAGGGTTCATCACCTGCATTTGGGATTTTAACACATACAAGACCACATCACTGCTGGGCAACTCTGCTCTTGGAAGGCTTTTTTGTTTTAATGCCTGATGTTTTGATTGAGAGGATTGCAGGAACTTTCCCTGCCTGGATGAGGCTTTTCCCATGGTGACACCCCTGCTTTGGGGCTGGTGCTGGGATCTGGGGTCTCCATCCTGCAGGCTGCAGGCAGGGTGAGAGTGCATGAGACCATCCACAAAACCAAGCAGCAGCCAGGAGCTCTGCTAAGCCCGGGCTGGTGTTCCCCAGGCCACCAAACATCCCCAGTCCTGGTCACTTCCCTCTCCAGCTGCCCTGGTTCCAGTGCTCCTCACTCCCCAGGGCTGGCTTTGTGCTCTGGGTGCTGCCAGGCTGCAGAGCCCGGCACGGCTCCACTCTCCATCTATTTCACAGGCACTCTGCCTTCTCCTGCCATCCTCTCCCTTCCTGGTTGCTCTTTTCTCCTTCCCAAAAACCTCGTCTCAGGGTAGGAACAGAAAAAGCAGCTGCTCCTCTGCAACCGCTGCCTGTGCGAACGCCGCGGGAATTGGAGCACCTTTTGTCAGGTTTTAGCTCAAATCCACTTTGCAAGTGGATTAAGGAACTGGCACAAAAGTACTCTGGATGGAGAGTGGGAAGAGGCAAAGGCTGCTATTCCAGCACGGCAATAGGAGCCAGGAATGCTGCGCTTGCTGCCTGCTCCATTTCCCCGAGAAACACAACCCGGTAACATCCGCGGCTAAACCAACCCTTGGAATTTTCGACAGGAGAATCCGCCGAAAATCCGGGATGCTCGGGGAAGAGGCAGGAAGGGCCCTGGGGTGGCGAGGAGTGAGGACCTGCAGCGCCCGGGGGGGAAACACGAGCGAGAGGAGATGGGAAAAGCTTTCCCGACGCCCGGCGATGCTCGGAGCCGCTCGGCTGTGCCGGGAAAGGGGCTGCGAGCGGCGGCCCCAGCCCAAACCGGGGGGGGGGACTGCCGGCACCGGACCCCCGGGAGCGCCGGGGGATGGAGCGGAGCAGGGGCGGGCAGGAGCCGGCGCCGAGGCGATACCACCGCCACCCCCGGTGCGACCCTGCCCGGGGCCACCAGCGCCGCCCGCCGTGCCGAGCCCCCTCCCCGGGCACAGCCGGGGGCTGCGGAGGGGCCTGGCGGCCGCGGGCGGTGGACACAGCCAGGCAGCCCCCCCGAGCCGCCGGCGGGGAGGCGAAGGAGGGAGGGATGGAGGGAGGGATGGAGGGAGGCTGCGTGTCCCCTGGGGCGGCGGGGGCTCGGCGGCCGCCCCCCGGCGCCACGTGTGCGGCTCGGCACGACCCTCCCCGGCCCCGGGACCCCGCACTCACCGCTCGGCTGCCGCTGCGGGGCTGCCCATGGTGCGGCGGCGGCGCGGGCAGAGCCGCAGCCCCGGGGGCGGCGCGGCGGCGGCTCCGGACGGACCCCGCGGCAGCGCCTCTCCAGCCGCGTCGGGCCGTGCGCGGAGCCGCCCTCCGCACCCCCCGCCCGGCCGGGGGAGGGACGGGGCCGGGGGCGATGCGCGGCCCCGGGCGGAGAGCGGGCACAGCCCCGGAGGAACGCAGGGGTCTCCTCCCCGCGCAGCCGTGAGCAAAGGGGAGGGGTTCCCCCGGGCAGCCTGGGGTGTCCGAGCCTCGGAGTGCCCTTGCTGAGGTCCCCGACCCCATGCCAGCACCGTGGGGTGCCCCCGACCACCCTGCCTGGGGTACACAACCTCATGCCAGCACCGTGGGGTGCCCCCGACCACCCTGCCTGGGGTACACAACCCCATGCCAGCACCGTGGGGTGCCCCCGACCACCCTGCCTGGGCTCCCCCAGTGCCACTCCGTACACTTGGGTACCCCCACACTGCCCTGCCTGAGCTTCCTCCACCCACAGGTACCCACCTGCCACCCTGCCTGGGGTCCCTCAGCCCCACAGCAGCACCCCCAGATACCCTCTCACCCCATCCCTTGACAGTCTGTTTGCATACCCCTGCTTGCCCCAGGACAGGGGCTGGGGGCCACCTCACCCTGAGCTGCCCTCTGCACTGGAGGTAGAGGTGGTTGTGGATGAACACAGCCATTTCCCCTCCATCCCATGGGAAGTTGAGGCAATCAGGGCACAAACAGAGCCGTGACCCCAGGAATGAGCACAGCCCCCAGCCCAAGCAGGGCTCTTGCCTTTGTGCCCCCACACTGGGCTCCACTGTCCCTTGCAGCAGTGCCAGGGAGATGCCAGGTTCATGGGAGAATGACCTGGAGCCCCCCAGCAGCATCCCCATCCCCCATGGGACAGCACTCACCATTGCTATTCCTCCTTGGAGTTCTCCTCTTGCTCCTCTTGCTTCTGCTGAAGCCTCCTGAGCTGTGGTGATTTTCTTAATTGGGCTTTGAGGATGGCAGAGGCCAATTCCCTCCTTGGCTCTGACTTGCAGGGTGGAATTGTTGCTCCTCTCCACTCATCACTGGTCCAGGCTGGCCTTAGCCTTGCTGGTCCTTGGCCTCAGTGGGCAGCTGATGCAGAGTGTCCTGTGCCCTTGATGTGCTGTGTGCCAGCTGACCAAGCACCACCTGAGCCATTGGGTGACATTTGCTGCGTCTGACAGCGCTTTTCAAGCAGGGTTTGGCAGCATCTTCTTCACTTTACAGCTGAGGAAACTGAGGGCAGAGCTCAGGGAGAAGGAACGGGGCTCAGCACTGAACACCAGGTGGGTCCAACGCTGTGGTTTCACCTGGACTGGCTCCGTTTCTGCAGGATTTTGTCAGGAGAAATGCCAACAGCTCTCCCAGCCTTGTCGGTTCCACTCCCAATTCCCATCCCTTGCTGCAGCCCAGCGCTTCTGCTGATGGAGGTTCCTGGTGCCTCCTGCTGCTCGCTTGCTCCGGGATGTGGATTTATAATTTCATTGCAGGCACACGCAGCTCGGGCTTTCCCATTTGAGCTTCATCCCCAGCCTCAGCCCTGGATCTGCGGTTAAAAGCAGGAGATTTATGTGGCTGGGAAGGAATTTCATTGCTGTTTTAAACAATATCAACTTATCTCCTTAGGAAAAGATGAAAAATCCAGGCATGAAAATCGCGGCCGGTTTAGTTGGGGATGGATTTTTAAGAGGCCGGCGTGGGGGGGAGGGTGTGCTGGAGCAATCCACGTCTCATTTCCATTCCCCAGGATGGAAAGGTGATTCTGGCTAATTTGAACACAGTCATTAAGCTGCTGTATCAAAAGCACAGAGTCAATTAAGCAGCGTCCCCCCCACCCTGGCCCCGCAGGCTGCGCTGTTTTAATCAAGGATGGGGGGAATTGCTGCTGCTTCCACACAGCTCCCCATCCCGGTGCTGGGAGCTGATTTTGCCTGGTGGAAGATGCTCTCCTGCCTGCTAGCCTGGGTTAGAGGTGATTTTGGGGGAGCAGATTGCTGACAAAGGCACTGCGGGAGCTGGGAGAGCCCCAGGTTGGAGCAGGCTGCTTTGTCCTTGTCCCCTCCCCAAGCACCTCACCAGAAAATCAAGTTATTTCTGTCTTACCGTGTCCCACCCGCCATTATTTTATTTTGGGGGAAACCAAGGCACAAACTTGGATAAGGAAACGGGCAGGTTGCGGTTCAAGCCTGGACTGTGGGTTTTGGTTCTGCCCTGCTCCCCCTCTGGGTTCTCTCTCCCATCCATTAACTCCAATGCCTTTCTGGCATCATTTTGGGCTTTGAGGAAGGAACAGGGCAAAGCTGTGGAGGAAAAGCACCAGGCTGAGGTGACCAGCTGTGCTTCCCCAAGCCAGAGTCCGTCACTGGACATCGGAGAATCCCATGGGGCCATTGGTCCTGTGCTCCAATTAATTCAAATTGGCTTCAATATGAGCATAAATCCAAAGGGATCTTAGGCCAGGAGCAAGGGACAGGCTGGGGAGGAGGTCACTGCCAGGGGCTGTGGCATTTGAGGTGCTGAGATAGGACCCAGACCTCTCCTTAGGGAGCTTTACCCCCACATGTCACCTCTGTCCCAAGAGCCTGGCCCTAAACAAAAGTAGCACCCCCACAAATGAAGATGGGAACCCATAAACCACCAAAAACCTCCAAAATCTTGCTGAGCATTGAGATTGGGATGAATGGGGCCACCTGGGTGCCAGCTGGGAACACAAATATATCATATTCAATGAATCATATAATCATCATGGTGGGAAGAGACCTTCAAGACCACCCAGTCCAACTGTGCCCCAGTTTGGGGGGACACACAGAAGTGGCAGGACCCTGAGGCTGCCCGTGCTCCAGGGAGGGTCCCTGCCTTTGGAGATGCTGTTCCAAGTGAGCCAGCTCTTGGGAGTGTCTTGACAAGTTTTGCTGCTTTCTGGGGCATTTTCACACAGACTCAGCAAAACGATTTAGGGGAGAAAAAAAAAAAGAAGTGTGAGAGAAATAAAAAAAATCACAGCTGCTCTGGCACACGCTCAAAATCTCAAAGAGTTTTTGACTGAAACGTGCCAAGGCGAAAAAATTAATTCCAACAAAGTGAGAAGTAAAGTCCCTTTTGCCCACAATTTGCCCTCTGTGGTGAAGTGAGAGATCTTTCCCTGCTGATCCAGAGCCTCTCCCTGCCTGCAGGGTCCCTGCCAGCCCCTCCTGCCGCCGGCCACGCTGGTCTCCTGCCAGCCTGAATGCAGCATTCCAGCGCTGCCAGCTCAAGTGACAGCCCGAGAGGTTTTTGTCCCCATTCAGGATGCAGCAGTGGGAGCCACGTGATGAGAGCAGGCTCCTGCTGCCCATTAATTTTGCCTAATGGGAACCTCGATGGACTCCTCGAAGGAGCCAGCTGGATGCTCCCACTCCATGTGGTCCTACAGAATTTGGGTTTTGAGGAGCTCACTTTGGTGCTGGGCTGATGCCATGAGGGTGCCAGGGAGCCAGTCCTGGCTTGGCAGCCCTGAGCCCCCAGCCCCAAATGCCCCTGAGCAGAGCCAGCCACAGCACAGGGACTGGGGACAGCACCATCCCCAGGACTCACCCCCAGGGCTGAGCTGGGGTTTATTCTGTGCTGGCCAGAGCTTTGCAGTGCCCCAGACATCACTGGAGGGTGACACTGCACAGCTGGAGGGCACCGTGCCCCAGGGACACAGGGACACCACCCTGAGCTGTCCCCTCCATCCTGCCTGGAGCCACCCTCTCCCACAGGTGAGACCTGCTGAGGTGGGACCAGGAGGTCCCATGGGCTCACTCTGACCTGGTCACCCATCACACCTAAAAACACAGCTTCTCCTCAGGTGTGCACTCTGGCAGGACTCAAGCATGGAAAGCTGGGGGCACAACCCCACTGTGGGGTTTGGAGGACACAGGGGAGAGTGGCTGCCACACCATGAGTGACATCTGTGACCTGCTGTGCACGGAGCTGGGGTGGTTCCCCTGCAAACCCTCTCGTTCCCCCTGCAAACCCTCTTGTCCCCCCCTCCAAACCCTCTTGTTCCCCCTCCAAAGCCCATTTCCTCCAGGCCTCTCTGCCCTGACCCCAGTATCTCCATGTCTGCACTTTAGATCTGTTCGTTCTGAGCAGAAACTCCTGAGGGGGGACAGTCCCACCTCGTGTTCCCTGCCGGAGCCCTGGGTGGGTGGCCCCACTCTGCACACACAGCCTGAGCCTGTGACTAAGCCCAGTTACTTTTAATAAATATTTGGTAATAACAATGGAAGTTTCTTTGGCCAGGAACCTGCTGTTCTGGGCTGTGCCAGGCAGAAGCACCATCAGGTGGAGGGTTTTCATCCAAGCAGGAGGGAAAGGGACGTTTCCCCTCTCTCATTACCTGGGCTTCAAGTGGCAGCAGTGCTGGGATCCTCACCTGCCCTTCCTCCCACTGCAGCCCCTAAGTGAGGACTCATCTCTGGATCCAGGTGTCCCTCTGGCAATGAAGTCTCCCCAAGGTGACAAACTCCACCAAAGGAGGATTTCCTCCCTTTTTTAAGGGCCGGTTTTGCAGAACCATCCAGCCCCAGCCAGCTTCAGCAGGAGCTTTGCAGGCTCAGCAGCCCTCAAACCCAGGCTAACATTTCCCTGCTCAGAGGATAAAGCAAATTATGTCTGGTTTCCCAGCACAGGCTGCATTTCTCCTGCTGCACAAATTGGGCCACCCCAGGTCCCATTTGCAAGGCCATCCTTTTGCTGTGGATCAGGGGGGCTTGCACAGCACCCAGACCCCTCCTCTGTCCGTGGTCATGGAGCTGGGCACTGCCAGACATGGAGCTTTTGTCACCCTCCAGAGCTGCCCAGCCCTGCAGAGCCCACGGCCGAGGGTTAAGTGCCCAAAAAAGAAAGATATTGAGCCATTGGAGAGTGTCTAAAAGAGGGCAAGGAAGATGAGGAAGGGCTTGAGGGGAAGCCACGTGAGGAGCAGCTGAGGGCACTTGGCTCGTTCAGCTGGAGCACAGGAGACTGAGGGGAGGCTCCTCGGGGGCTGCAGCTCCTCCCCAGGGGAGGCAGAGGGGCAGGGGCTGAGCTCTGCTCTGGGACAGGGACAGGAGGCCAGCAAGGGCCGGAGCTGTGCCAGGGCTTGGCATGGAGCTCAGGGAAAGGTTCTTGCCCCCGAGGGTGCTGGCACTGCCCAGGCTGCCCAGGGAATGGTCCCGGCCCCAAGGCTGCCAGAGCTGCAGGAGCGTTTGGACAGCGCTGCCAGGGGTGCTCAGGGTGGGCTTGTTGGGGTGTTTGTGCAGGGACAGGGGCTGGGCTGAGCATGCCTGGGGGTCCCTTCCATCTCATTCTGTGATTCTGTGATTGTCCTGCCCATCCGCACCAGGATGGCCCCACAACCGTGCCAAGCACACCCCAACCCCCCCAAAAATAAGATAACCATAAGGGAAAATGTTTGGGGTAAAGTCTGAGGTGATCATCTGTAGACTGCGCCCCACAGTCCAGCCACCTGCTCCTGAAAACCCCTGAGCTCAGGCAGCCTGGGGCAGTTGCATTTGGAGCCTGAATGTTCTGCTCCCCGCTGCTTTTGGGTCGAGCAGGTGTGCCAGCATGAGACTTTCCCATCCCAGGGACTGCCCCAACCCTAACCCTGTCACTGCACTGTCCCCAGTGCAGTTCTCAGCCCGGCAGAGGGCCCCTGGGGACACAGGTGGCTCTGCCATCCTGCCTGGCTGGGCAGGGCTGGGCAGCAGCAGCAAACCCTGGTGTGGAGCCAGGGATGGCAGGGGGGAGGAGAAACCGGGGCTGGCAGCTGCTCCTCTGTCAGTGGATCCTGGAACCTGCAGCACCTTCCGGGATTAGCAGGGCAAACAGAAACCATGCAGCTGCCAGGATGGGAGCTGGCCCCACTGGTCAAGAGAATAAATCATCAGCTGTGGGGAATAAATCCCAGGATATCCTGACTGGGAAGGGACCCTCAGGGATGCTCAGCCCAGCCCCTGTCCCTGCACAGCCACCCCAACAAGCCCACCCTGAGCACCCCTGGCAGCGCTGTCCAAACGCTCCTGCAGCTCTGGCAGCCTTGGGGCCGGGACCATTCCCTGGGCAGCCTGGGCAGTGCCAGCACCCTCGGGGGCAAGAACATTTCCCTGAGCTCCATGCCAAGCCCTGGCACAGCTCCAGCCCTTGCTGGCCTCCTGTCCCTGTCCCAGAGCAGAGCTCAGCCCCTGCCCCTCTGCCTCCCCTGGGGAGGAGCTGCAGCCCCCGAGGAGCCTCCCCGCAGTCCCTGCTCCAGCCGCACAGATAAGAACCAGTTTTTTTGCCCGGCAGTTCCTGTCTCAGCAGGTGCCAGGTCGCCTCCCCATCCCTGAACAAGCTCAAGGATGGATCCATGTGCTGCCGTTCCCGGTGGGATCCCAGCGCTCCCCCACCCTGGGGGAGCTGGGGGCGGCCACTCCGCCGCCTCCCCGCGAGGAAATTGCTCCTGATGGAATCCAGCCCACGTTCCCTCCGCCGCAGCGTGCGCAAGGAACGCGCTGCCACCCCCGTCTGCCTCGCCCTCCCTCCCGCCTTTATCTGCGAGCGGCATCGAATCCCTCCAGCAGCTCCCAGCTCCTTTTCAAATACCATTAGAGCGATTAGAATTCCAGGCACTGCGGTGCCACGGACGGCAAACGCGGCATTTGCACCTTCCAGATGGTAATGTCCCCGTGTCCCCGCGTCCCTGTGTCACCGCGACCCGCAGACAGAGCACGTCCTAATCCCCTTCATTCATCAGCTTGGTCTCATCAGCTCCCAGCTGTGGGAGCTGCTCAGGGATGGGGCCATTGTGGAATGGTCGGGGCTCCTTGTCCCCAGGGAATCTGAACAGGATTGCACCTGTAGCCCCCAAATCTATGCCTGTCTCTGGCCAGGTTCTCACCCAGGGGTGGCTCAGGAATGGCTCGCTGGACTCAGGGCAGGAGGGATCTCACTGGGGCCACCAGCCAGGGACATCCCCCTCAGCCTCTCCTGGTGGTTCTCTCCTAGCTGGCAGCGTGTCTGACCCACCAGTCACTCCTCAAGGTGTTGTCTTGGGAAAAAAAAACTGCCACTTGGCGTGCATGGCTCAGTGCAATCCTAGTCACCACCAGGATTGTTCCCTTGTTGGGAAGAAAGGGACCCACAGCACCAAACTGGAGAAGAGCACCCGCACCCCAGTGTGGGCACAGTGACCTCCCAGCAGGAGCTGCCCAGCCCCTTACCTGTGCCCAGGTGCAGCTGGCAGTGACAGTGGTGACAACACACTGTCCCTTTGCCTGCTGGAGGCTCTCAAGTTTTTCCCTTCCTCTGTTGTGCCCTCTCTTTTGAGGGATGTGCCCTTCCCAGTCCCTTTCCTGCTTCAGGGTCATGCTGAGCCAAGGAGATGCCAATCCCCAAAATTCTGCTTCTTCCCTGTCCTCACATGGACCATGTCCAGAATATGAACTCAAGCAGCAAAGGAAGAAACTCCCCTGTCCCCATCTTTTCCTGCCCTCCTCAGTCCAGCACAGGGTCCTGCGTTTTTTTGGGGTTTTTTCTGCCTACTCTTGCTCCACGTCCTTGGAGTGGGATGGGAGCTGTTAGGTTGAAAGACAAATTATGCTGGGATGCAGTGATGGCAGAGCTGATTCATCAGCTGGGGGGGTCTACAAGGTCTAATTTGGGAGGGAGGATCGCTGATGAATCCTTCAGTAACCAGGAAGACTTGGGAAACTTTTCCTGGCTGAACACATTATTAATTTCTCTGCCCATCCAAGATCTCAGACGGGGAGGCTGCCATGGGTAGGGAAAAGGTTTTAAACAGGAAATGTGTTTGCAGGAAACAGCTTCAAATTTGCTGGATCATCATTAATTGTTGGACTCAGTGATCTCACAGATCTTTTCAGTGGTTCCATGGTTCCAAAGCCTCCAGGGGCTTTGGCCAACACCAGGATGAAGATGATGGTTTCTCCCCTAGGGAATCCAGCTGTTGCCAGATATTGAGAGTCTCTTCTGAAGCTCCACAGTGCTGGAGGTGTTTTGCCTGCCAGAAGAACCCTCATTCCTTGTGCCCTCTCTGGGGACCAGGAGCAGGTTCTGGAATGCTCTGGTTGCCCTGATGCTGAACGGGGTTGGATGTGTCTGGATGTGGCTCTGCAGCATGAAGGAATTTCTGCAGCTGGATGCTGTGGGAATTGGCTCAGGCTGGCAGCTGCCAGGCCGGCAATTCCAGCCCCTCTGGCAGCCTCGGGGGCTGCAGGAGACACTCAGGGCTGGGCTCTGGGCACTCCTGGCTGTTCCAACACCCCCATCTGGGGCTCTGGGGTGGGGGGACTGTCATGGAATGGGGCTGGCAGGAGGATTTTGGGGAGCTGTCAGTGCTGGAGGTGAGAACAGGCCTGGCACCCAGCCAGCATTATTAGTGTCTCACTTCAACAGGCAACAAATCCACCCACGTCCTCCATGGAAGGAAAAACTGTTTGGAAACAAGAACTCTACCTGGCACAGGGATCCAGAGATGCTCTCCTGGTGCATCTCCCTGCACCCCATGGCCTTGGCAGGATGGGCAGCAGTGCCCAAGGGCCCCCATCATCCTGTCCCTGCTTGTCATTCCAGCAGCAGCTGCTTGGATATGTGAGAGGGGTGGAGGTCACTGCCCTGCCTCACCCTGTGAATTATTAATCCAGCAGGAGACAGCTTGGACTGGGAAACCTTCCCCACCAGCCATCCCCCAGTAGGCAGGAACACTGGGAATGGGTTTTCCAGGCCGTGCTGGGGGAACTGGCCAGGATTGAGGCATCTGGGCCAAGCATGGTCCAGCCTGTCTGTCCTGTCCCTGCTCCACCCCCGAGCCATGTGGAATTCAGGGTTGCTCTTGCTCTCCTCCAGTTTCTCTGCTCTGCCCTGGGGTAAATCCTGGACCAGACCTTGGGGTCCTCCAGGGAAAGGCCTGAGCACAGGGTGGGGGTGCTGCAGAGCAGAGGGTGCTGCCAGGGGTCCTGAGCGCAGCTCCCAGCACGGGGTCCTCATGTGGGGCACGTACCAGGGGCATTCAGCAAGGAGAGACAGACTCAGCTCCCTTGATGCCTCAGGGTTTAGCTTTTCTATTTTTCAGATTCTGCTTCTATTTTTCTATTCTATTCTATTTCTATTTTTCAGTGCTGCTTTAGTGTGTGGCTCCGGACTCATATCAGGGCATGGTGAGCTCTGTGCACAGAGCAGGGAAACAAAACAATTCCTGCTCTAGCTGGGGACCACGGACAAAGCATCCAAATCTCAGGCCCAAGAGCACAAACAACGTGGAATGAAGAGAGAAAAACAAGAAGGATGGGACTGCATGGGCTGGGGCTGGAATTGTAATTAACTCCAATATATAAATGGACCAGGACTTATAAAAGTGGGAAACCCCATGACTGGTTGTTATTTTGTGACCATTTTGGTTCATCTTGGGTGGAGCCCTGGCTGGGCTCTTGTGCTGCCCAAGATGGATCTACTGAGGCCTCCTAATAAAACCCTACTTTATTCTTTAGCTCTGTCTAGCCTGTTCTAGCTCAGCCTTCACAAGGCATCACCCTCAGGCCAAAGCTCTCCCCTCCCAGCAGCCAAACCCTTGCAGCAGCCCCTGCCACCCCCAGCCTCACCTGCACTATCCAAGCATTCCCCTGAGTACCCCTCTCCAGCATCCCACCCCAGCATCCCACAGAGAAGGGAGGAGGAAGGGCAGCTCGAGGCTCCAGGCTGGCATGGCTTGTGCCACCTCACCTCTGCTGACAGCTCCGGCCACCCTGGTGACCCCAACGTGTCTGTTGTTCTCCTGTCACTCCATGTTTGTGTCCCTGCTCCCTGTGGGCTGTTCCCAGCCTCCTCTGTGGGGAACAGGGCTGCAGGCAAAGGGAAGCTCCTGCTGACTTTTGTGCTTTCCCAAGCCATCAGCTCTTGTGGTGTCTTCTAGACACATTGAAACTTGGATCCCAGCCCCAAGATCAGCTGATGGAGCTGCTGGGAGGCAGAAAAGGGGTTTTGGGGAGCTTTTCTGAGTCTGGGAAGCAGGTGGGAATTTTGTGTGCTGGGGGTGGGGAGGCACAGGTTGTCCAGAGCAGCTGTGTCTACCCCTGGACTCTGGAAGTGTCCAAGGCCAGGCTGGACACTGGGCTTTGAGCACCCTGGAGTAGCAGAAGGTGTCCCTGGCCATAGCATGGGTGGAATGGGATGATCTCTAATGTCCTTTCCAACCCAAACCATGCTATAGTTAGTGGGGATCAGATCCTTGGCTCTGAAAGGTGCAGAGATGCTGGAGCTGTGTCACGGGCACCCTGGGTGCTGAAGCTGTTTGTGGGAAGCAGCACCTCTGCTCAGATCACAGGAGCCTGGGGGACACATCCACATTGGCCATGGGCTGGTGACATTGAGCTGAGCTGTCCCTGCTCCCCTTCATAGGGCCTGGGCCACCTCCAGGCTCTGCTCCACCTGGTGTCCCCTCATGAACATCCCCTCGCTCAGCCTGGTCCCTTCCCAAAAACCTCCCCAAGGTTTCACCCACTGAAGCCCCTGGAAGCCCCCAAATGTTTGTCACTGAGAGGATGAGAGGTGGGTGCTGAGGTGCATCCAACACCCAAGGCAGCACCTCAGTGCCCCCTCATCTGACAAAAACTGTTTAACTTTGTTAAACTTCTGGAGTAACAACACCGTCACACCACTGCTGTCATTAATCCTTGCTAATTGTTTCTATAATTAAAAGCCCCATTGTGTCTTGTCTCTCCAACATGATTTATCAGATAGGGAGCACTCTTGCATGAATGATGCACGGCTGGTGGGAGGACATCTGCTCTGGGCTGCCTGCATGGAGGGGAATGCATGGGGGCTGCTCCCTCCCCCAGCCCTCGTGTGCACCCCAGCCTCTTCAAACCCAGGATGAAATCCCCAGCCCCAAGACATCCCTTGGCATCCTGGAAACCAGGGAAAAGTTCTTCCCCCAGAGGAGGTTGGACATGGAACAGGGAATGGTCCTGGCCACATGGGACCTGTGCTGGGAGATGCATGGCCCAGAGTGGAATCTCTCCTTTTTCCATGGCTCTGGGGAGGTTTTACAAGTCTCAGGAGGAGCAGGGTCAGCCAAAGCAGGGCAGAGATGCCACAGTGACTCTGAACGTCCAACACTCCCACAGCAGCTCCTGCTCAGCCCCAGCAATTCCGTTCTCTTGAGGCAGCACCTGGACATTTATTTACAAAGTTCTGGCGACCAACAAGGTCCCTCAGGTCATTCAGCTGTCACAGGGCTTTGTTGTAGCCTCTCCTGGGAGATGAAGTGTCCTCAGGGGCAGCTCCAATCTCTGCTCTGGGACAGGGACAGGAGGCCAGGAAGGGCTGGCGCTGTGCCAGGGCTTGGCATGGAGCTCAGGGAAAGGTTCTTGCCACCGAGGCTGCTGGCACTGCCCAGGCTGCCCAGGGAATGGTCCCGGCCCCAAGGCTGCCAGAGCTGCAGGAGCGTTTGGACAGCGCTGCCAGGGGTGCTCAGGGTGGGCTTGTTGGGGTGGCTGGGCAGGGACAGGGGCTGGGCTGAGCATCCCTGAGGGTCCCTTCCCACTTAGGAGCTTCCATGACTGATCAACATGAGGAATGGGATTGTTTCAATCCCTTGTGCAAAGCTCCTGGCCTTTGATCCCCCAGTGAGATACAGCCAAGGACAGAACTCACTCCTGAGTGAAAGCAGCAAAAGAGGAGCCCCCTCCTTCCCTGGGAGTGTGGGAGGGCTGGGGTGGTGTCAGCAGATCATGCTCTGCCTCTGCTGGGAGCTGCATTAAAAACCTGAAACCCGGTGGGAGGAGCTGCTCTTTGCTGCTGATGAACGAGGGGTCCTTGGATTCCTTCCCTCCCTTGGAGACCCTGGAGCCTGGGAGGGGCCTGGCTGGAAAGTGCAGCAGGAGATTCAAACCAGGACAGTTCCATGGCTGGTGTGGGCACAAAGCTGCCTTTGCTGGGGGCTGCTCCTGATAAGGCATTTTTAGTGATGGAGCTGGAAGTCACAGAATCTGAAAGGCTGGAAAACCCCTCTGAGATCATCGAGTCCAACCACTGCCATGCCCACCCGTGTCACCAAATGCCACATCTCTGGTCATTTGCCAGCAGTCCCTGAGGTCCCAGCAGTGCCCACTGAGTTCTGCAGGGATGGGGCAGGTGCTGGGAGCTCCTGGAAGCAGCAATGGCATGGAGAGGGTGATGCTGAGCCAGCCAGGGTCCCTTGGGGACAGAGCAGTGACCTGCAGCCTCTCCCCTTCCCTGGCTCTCCCCTTCCCAGGACTGGGATCTGAGGACACAGCAGGAGCATGAGTCACCTGCTATGGGCAGAGAAGCATCCACAGCTCTCAGGGAGGTCCCTGGGGAGAAGGGGGTGTCACAGCAAGGAGGGGAGAGGTGACAATCTACACACCCACCCTTTTTGGTGTCCTGAACCAGCCACAGGTTCTTCCCCTGCAGGCAGATCCAGAGCCAAGAAACTCAGTGCAATCATGGAATGCTTTGGGTGGGAGGAGACTTTTAAGATAATCTTGTTCCACCCCATGACATGGCAGGGACACCTTCCACTGTCCCAGGCTGCTCCAAGCCCCAATGTCCAGCCTGGCCTTGGGCACTGCCAGGGATCCAGGGGCAGCCACAGCTGCTCTGGGCACCCTGTGCCAGGGCCTGCCCACCCTGCCAAGGAACAATTCCTGCCCAATATCCCATCTAAACTTCTTTCCTTTTAAAAGCATTCCCCTGTCACAACATACTCTTATAAATAACCTTTCTCTAGACTGACCCATCCTTGACCCCTTGGGGCTCCTCTGCAGCCCCCACCTGAAGCCCCTCGAGGGCACAGATACCAGGAGGTCACACATTGGCACCAGCAGCTCGACTCACTGGCACTGACCTCATCCCTCCTTCCCTCTGTGGGGTGGGGACGGGAACTATCCATAGCTCCCAGGCTCTCCTGTCACCTCCCATTTTTCTAAGCTAATATCTTGCAGCATCTTTAAATGAAATACAAACAAAACCAGTGGGTTTTGGGGAGCGCAGAGCTGAGGATAATCAGACCTGAAAATGACTCTGCTTTGTGAGTCACACCTAATGTATGTGCATGTTAATGCTGCCCTTCCAGCTGTGCTTCCAAGAGCTTTCACTGGGCTTGAGCTGGAAAGACACTGGGAGAGAGGCACAGCTCAGCTCCCAGCTCTGCTCAACAGGACTGTTTGCAGGGAGGGTCTGGCCTGCTGGATACCACTTTTCCCTCATTTTTCCATCCATTTTCCCTCACTTTTCCCACAGTGTGACACATAATGAATCTCCAGGCCTCAGCTGGACGCCAGCCCAGCCGTGGCATCTGCTGTAGCACCAGTTCCTCCCTGCCACCCAACTGTGACCAACAGCTTGGAGACGCCAACAAGGGCAGCAACACAAATATGGGCTCTGAGCCTGTGGAAAACGTCAACACTCACAGCACTCCAAAATATCTGGTCTGGGAATTGTGCACCTCTGAGGGGGTGGTTCCATGTCCAGAGATGCTGGGGATGGCCAGAGTGCTCTCTCACTGCTGTCACCATCTGCTCCCAGTTGCTGGAGCCCTCCTCAGAGGTAAAACACTGCTTAACTGGTCCAAGGCATCTTTGGGCTCCCAGATCCAGATAATCCACAGGGAGCAGGGTCAGCCCTGATGCAAATCCCTCCCTGGCATGTGCAAAACCCCAAAGGGCAACTCCAGAGACGGGGCTGGTCCCTCCCTGTGCATCCCTGAGCAAAGCAGAGCCAGCACCTGCCCTGTCCCTGCCCATCCCCATGCTGTGTCCCCAGAAAGGCCCAGCATCATTCCCCAGGCACCAGGACTGGGCACCTCACCCTGTATCCGTGTAACTTTGGGAGATGAGCAGATGTGGGGACAGATGTTTGTCCCCTGCAGCTGTAAAATCAGCTGGGTTTGGGGCAGCTGGAGCTCCCCCCAGGCTGTGGCTGGTACTGGGCTCCCCGTGGACACATCACAGCCTCCCTCATTCCTGCTGCTGTCACAGGGGAAGATAAAGCCAGGATTATCACTGGGAGCTGTCACCAGCTGCAGACAGGAGCCTCACACAGGTGACAGCACCGGGAGGGGTTGGATCACCACCAGAGGATGAGCAGGACACACACAGAGAGACCTGAAATTACCCCAATCCCGTGAGGATGGAGTTCCCCCAAAGCTTTTGAGGAATGACAGAAGCACCTGCCTGCTCCTCCTGCTGGTGGCTCTACTGGTTTTACTGGGACCACACCAGCACAGAGATTCCCACTCTCCTGCTTTGCTTTCCACACTGTGGGAGCAGTTGGGCACAGACGATGGGGCTGGAAGAGGCAGGGGTTGGGTTCAGGGGGTGCTCAGTGCCTGCCCCTCACTGCTGGAAGGGGGGATTTGAGTTATTCCTCCAGGAATAACTTTATTTGATAAATAAAGTTAAATAAAATAAAATTAATAATTTTATTAATATTTTAATTATTCCTTCAGGAATAACTCCTGGAGGGGCAGGAGATTGAACAGCAAAGAGAAACCCAGTGACAAGTCTTGTGGTTTCACATTTTCCCAAAACGGGGGAAAATTTTGTAACTAAAATAATGACCCATAAAGATGATTTTGCTGGAAATGAACACTTTGAATGCCTTTTTGCTAGGAAAGAAATTCCTGCTGTAACATCAGATCTCACAGTTAATATTTAACCGCACTACTTCCATCATGCCAGGGCTCCAGCTGAGCATGTCCCCCCTCCCACAGCAGTCACCCGAAAGGACAGACTGGAGCAGTTTGTGCTCTGCTCCTCATAGGAAAGAGCAAAATGCTCTTTCCAGCCCTGAGGCAGGGTTGGAATGGGGCTCCTGCCCCTCTCCAATACCGGCCTTGACAGCAGCAGCGATTGCTGCTCCCCCCTGGCTGAGCACAGCCTGCCTAATCCATCGCTCCAGCCTAATTAGGCTCTGGCCAGGGCACAGAGCCAGCAGCCCGAGGAGGAGAAGATGCTAACGAGCTCCAGCCCTGGGGACCCCCCTGCCAGCCCCTGTCCCAGCCCTGGGACCCCCAGCCCTCCCTGCTGCCCATGCCAGGCCCAAGGAAACCCGCCCCCGGCTTCTAATTGGATTTGTTCATGCTAATGATGATTGTTTTCACCTCAATTAAGCCATTTGTTTCCCACACAGCGCCCTCAGCACAGGTCTGAGCCCTCTGCAGGCTGCTTGGGCCGTGTGTCCTCGCTGCTCCCGACTGTCAGGGTCACCTTTGCTCATCCCTCCGGCTCCCTCAAGGTCCCCACTCATCTCCTCATCCCCCAAACCCAAACCTTAATTGAGGCATTAACCCCTCAATTTCTCTCTCCCTCCCCATCCTGCCACAGCACCTGCCTCTCTCTTTGGTGGCCCTTGCCAAGGACACGGGGCCAGCCTTGGTGTCACCCCCAGAGCCACCGAGACCAAACAGGCCCTGGGGGTCAGCAGGGTGCAGAGCTCAGCTCTGGGACCCACATCCTGCAGGGTTCCCACCATCCCAACCCCTCTGGGCTGCAGGAGGGACAAGGAAATGTGTTCAAAAAAAGACTGCCATGGCTCAGGCCTAGTTAGGCTCTGGCCAGGGCACAGCCCTGGAGGAGAAGATGCTAATGAGCCCCAGCCCCAGGACACCCCTCTGCCACCCCCTGTCCCCACCCCATGGTTTACTTGAGGTGTTCAGGGCATGGGTTGGACTTGATAATCTTGAAGGTCTCTTCCGCCCTGGTCATTCTGTGATTCTGTGGAACGGGGCCTGGAAAAGCACGGCCTGGCAGCGACTGAACATTTCCAGAGGGTGCAGAGGTGGAGTGTGGAACCCCCCTGAGGATCCCCTGCTGTGGAGACCCCTAAAAAGTTCTGTGCCAGGATTGAGAGAGGAATGGGACTTTTGGTTTTTTTGGTGTTCAGGTTGCTGTTTATTTTTATCCCAGTTCTGCATACTGTCAACACACCAGACTTAGTCTATATTGTATTTGCGGGGTGCCCTCGTGGCAGAAAGGAATGATGAATTTGATTCCATGTTTTTAGAAAGTTAATTTATTATTTTATGATATTATATTAAAGAATACTAAACTATGCTATACTAAAGAATACAGAAAGGATACTTACAGAATACTAAAAAGATAATAATGAAAAACTCGTGACTCTCTTTAGAGTCCCAACAGAGCTTGGCACTGGTTGGCTATTGAGTCAAAATAACCCACAGCAGAAATTAATGAAACAATCACCTGTTGGATAAACAATCTCCAAACACATTCCAAAACAACAAAACACAGGAGAAACAAATAAGATAATATTGTTTTCCTTTTCTTTTTTTTGAGGCTTCTCAGGAGAAAAATCCTAAACAAAGGGATTTTTCAGAAAATATGAATATAACAGCATACAAAGAGAAGGTACCAAAAAGTCAGAAGACACACAGATTCATGGTATTTTAAAACTATTTTAAAATATTGTAAATAAAATTTGAATAAAAATAAATTGAAATAAAATATTATTTAAAATACATTCTCAGATTGTATTTTATTTCTACCTTTTTACCAATAACTAATGTCTGTCCACACAGCATCTGCATTGCTGTTCTTTCTAACCAATCACTCTGTGCTTCCAACACAGCAGAAAATGGAGCAGATGAAGAAAAAGAAGCTCAGACAATGGCCCAAATCCTCCATCTTGTTCCTATCTACCTCCATACTAAAAACCCAAAACTCTAAGTTTTTCAGCCTGTGATAAAATATACTGTTATCTATTTCGCACACTCATAGATTCCAATTCATCCCAAAGTCTTGGAAGCTTTCTCCATGGATGAAGGTTAAAAGCAGAGTTCTCCTGGGGGTCAGGACTTCTCAGTTCAGGCAGAGAAACATTCCCTGTGCCCTGGGTTCCAACAGTGGAGCAAGGGAATTGCTCCTCAGCAGGAACTGAGGGAAAGGGTGAGGGGGAAACACAAAATCTGGGCTTGGATGATACTCAGAGCTGTGCCCAGGGGCAGCAGAGAACCAGCTGGGCACATCCCACAGCCTTTCCCTGTGTTCTAGATACATACTGTAACACTGGCTTTTCACAAATATTAAAATAGATTTTATATGTGTAATGTTAAAGAAACTTTGTTATAAAGATATTGCTTTTATTTCTGTTGCTAATTAAGGTTAGTGAAATAGCTGATATAAGTGTGCTTGTGTTAAAATGCCTGCTTGGGTGGGATAACACCCAATGAACACAGGATGAGGAGACCTGTACAGATCTGCCAACCATCAGCACTCACTGTCTGAAGACAACATAGACCAAGGCCCAAACTGGAGGTGATAAGGATGGACTAAAACCACAACCAAGGAATACACACACTCTTAAAAGCTGGACCCAAGGAGAAGATATACTAAAGGGTTCTTGGAACATGTAAACTCATTTAGGGAAAGTTTACTATGCGTAAGGGTCTATGAATATGCAACAGGCTGATGGAAAAGGCATTTAAGGTGTATCCCCAAAGGTAACAGTGTACTCTTGGCTAAGTGCCAAGATGCACCCCATCATCTTTTATTGTCATTGTCTCCTATTGTCCTTTATTAAACTTTTAAAATTTTCACAGGAGAGCGAAGGTGTTTTTCACACTTGGAAACAAAGATTGCAAGGAGGGCTTAGTGCATCTGCATCGAACCAGAATTCAATAATCTGCTCCACCAGGCTGCTCCTGACACCCTCCTTCTGGAAAGGAACCCGGCTCATGCGCACACAGCATTTTGAGCAGCTCAGTGGTGACACCCCAGAGGCCACCAACAGCCAGTGCCACCCTCAGGCACCCCCCAAGGTGATGGGACACCTCTCCAGGCTGAGCCTTCACCCACTGAAGAGCCATCATCCCACTCTTCCTCCTCACAAACGGGCACCACCCACCTGCTGGGGCTGGACTCAGGGGTGACCTTGGGATCAAACAGCTCTGCAGCTGCTTCTCCAAGCCATTTACATCCTCCATGCTCAGCTCAAGAGGTCTCTCCTTCCCAAAGCTTCCAGCTTAAGGTCTGGGGAGCTCAGAATTAATTTGCAGGTGAGCTCAGAGGCAGATTTAGGGTGGATTTCCTTCCTCACCACAGAACATTCCAGCTTAAGGTCTGGGGAGCTCAGAATTAATTTGCAGGTGAGCTCAGAGGCAGATTTAGGGTGGTTTCCTTCCTCACCACAGAACATCACTCTGCAGCCCAGGCAAGGAACCAAGCCTGCCCTTCATCCCCACATCCAGGGCACCTAGAGCTCAGGAGCAAGAGGAAAAGCCAGCCCAGATTCCAGAGAGAGCTTTGTGAAAGATGTTTTATTAATTTCTGCTGCAGAGAATGGGAGAGCTCTTGTACACAAACAAGGAGCACCTGAATTAATGCTGAGCCCAGAATAATATCCAGGAGCTGCAGGATCAGCTCCTTTATCAACCTTTAACAAAAAAAAAATTCTTGCTGTTACTCAGCAGTAATGAAAGCAGAGCTATTGTAGCTGCAGATTACACCAGGTACTGCAGCTTTGTGAATGCTTGAGTTTCATCACTCAGGACTGTAAATGGTGCACAAAAAACCTACCTGAGAGAAAAAAACCAGCCCTGCCTGGTCCAAGCCATGCCCTGCTGGAGCAGAGGCACAAGGACCCAGTGCTGAATCTCTGGCCAAAGCTGTAAAGCAAATTTTAGAGGGCCAGGGAGGAGTCCAAGGTCTGCAGCTCTAGGAGAGGGGTCCTGACCCAGCCACAGCTCCAGAATTTCCACCTTTAAGTGGTTCACTGTTGCAGTAAGATAGAAAAATTCTAAAGAAAAGCATTATAAAGTCAGGCCTGCTCTGGATGGCCTGTCATTTCTTCTAAGTCAAGCTAGCATTTTGCAAGTTTCCATGTGATGCAATCCTTGTGTGAGCAGTTCATTAACATAAAAATCTATTCCTGAGTAAAAAATCCAACTTGCACCTGTATAAACTTTTTTTTACACTGTTAGTTTTTATTTTTCTTTCACAAACAACTTTCCCTGCACATACACACTGAGAGTTTAAGTGACCAGTCAACACAGAATAACAACTTGTTACTAACCAAAAGTAATTAGCAAGAAATCTACTTAACAATTAGAGTCACACACAAGGTCTGTAAAACTGTATAAAAAGGAGTTATGTGAATAAAGAATAGCCTTTTTTTCCACCATGAAGAAAATGGAATCCACGTGATTTATTCCCATAGTTCACTGGTCAGAGAAGGCTTTGGAAACATCATTGAAATCCTGCAGGAAAAGCCACCACAGGGCCACTTTGACAGGCGGGACAACCATTAATAAACCTGACATTAAGATCCCTGATCCCAGCAGGGTCTGGGGCCAGGACCCCTCTATCCCCCTTCCCTGCCTTGAAACTCGCTGGGATTTAAATTCCCACTCCCTCCTGCAGCCCACAGGTATTGGGACACAAGCACAACCTTGGGCAGCTCAGCTCCTCTGTCCCCTCAGAGGATTCCTGCTCCTTCAGAGGCTTGGGGCAAGCACAGACACAGCCACGGGCAGATCTCAGCTGGCCTGGCCCACCCTGGTTAAACGAAACCGAGGGCTCAGCTCCTTCAGCCCCACAGCCCTGCTGGAGCTGCCACGGCTCATTTCAGCACTCTGACCATTGTCATCCCAGTGGATTCCCACACAAAGCCAGCTCCAGGCAGTGGTGGCAGACACAGCCTCAGGCATGCCCTGAGCAAGGGATCCAAAGCCCCGAGCTCTTCACATTCCCTCACCCACATTTGGAGGAGTTGCTGCTCTTTACAGCCTCAGATTTTGGGACAGACAACAGCTCCAGCACCGGGCAACCTCAGGTCTCTCCAGAGCTCTGGGTCACATTCAGGCACTTCTTGATCCCAGCCTGCTTTTCCAGACCCCAAAAATCCCTACTTCCTGAGAGGATGGTTCCTAGGATCCGTGAGAGGTAGAAATTCTGTGCACAGCTGCCAAGTAAAGCAGACAAAATACAGACTGAAAACCTCCAAGTGCTCACTACAAAACACAGCCTCTGTGTCAAATTCCTTGGTTTAGTCCGAGGGGTTATTCCAGTGTTCTTGCGGATGCCAGAAGAGAGGGAGATTCCCTAGAGGCACCACCAGCCCAAGGCTATCCAGGGAGCAGCCTGGGTGTCCAAGCTCAGGGGCAGCCCCATGGAAAGCCCCAGTGCTGCCCAGCCTTCAGTTCTCCCCCTCCCATCACATCCCAGCATTCCCAGAGCCATCCCCCTTCCCCAGGAGGGATCAGAGGGAAAGGCCCCCCTGGAAAGCCCCACACCCCATAATGCCAGCTCCGGGTACCGAAAGCCAAGAGAGCCCAGGTCAAATGAAAAAATAGGGTGATTTTATTAAAGCTTCAGAAAAAGGACAAAAACAACATGAACACAGCATTTAACTGGACATCTTCCTCAGGGACACAGCCGTCCCAGGGAATCCAGCACTCTGCAGCCCCAGGAGGTCCAGGTGCACAAGTCAGGCTTCCTAGTTTTCCTAGAAAACAGGAGATGTTCCCCATAGCACTGCCTGCCCTCACTGACACTGGGGACAAAGCAACCCCCTACCCTCTACTTCCCAGGGCAGCAGCAGCTTCCTGGGAATGAGGAGGGCACCCAGCAGTGCTTTGGGACCAGAGCAGTGAGGGGGAAGCTGCTTGTGGTGAAGATCTCCCACAAATTCTTCCTATTTTCTGCTGTAAAATATCCGGGGCAAGGAGTCACGAAAGGCTCGTGGCAACCTGCTGGCAGTGGCCCTGGGTCAGAGGTGCCAGAACTTGGCATCTGGCACTGCTGTCACACACTGGTGACTGGGCACACCCAGCACCACCCCACCAACACCTGGGGGCTCAGGCTGTGTCCCTGCACAGGGACTGGAGCCCCTCCAACCCCTTCCCTTGGCAGCAGAGCTCTGTGACAAAGGCTCAGAGCCTGGGGACATCCTGGGGACTTGCCCTGGACCACACTCAGAGGGTGGGATTGTCCCAAGGGTCCTTACCCCATCCTGGGACAAGCTGGTGTCACAGGCTGTGTCAGTCTCCTGCTCACTGCTCCCATCCCCTCGTGGCTTCTGGGCATCACCACTGGCCACATCTGGAGCATCTCCCCCACTGCTGGGCACATCTGGAGCCTCTTCTCCCAGCTCTGGGGGCAACACGGAGCCCTGGGGGTTGTGTGGCACAGGGACACGGTCAGAGCAGCACAAAATCTAGGATTTTGTGGGATTAATGGAATTCAGACCAGAGCAAGCCCAGGCTGCCTCCTCCTGCAGCCAGGGGCTGAGGGGAATCCTTGCAGCCCAGGATTGATGCTGTCCCCAGGATTGGAGCAGGAACACTCACCTGGACAGCTGAGAGCTCCAGTGCAGTGACCCCACGCTGCTCCTCCAGCTCCAGGTCCGTGTCATTTTGGGACTGGTACTCGTCAGTGTCCGACTCCAGCTCCGAGGGCTGGGGGAAAAGAGGCAAAGGGAGGTTCTGAGAAAGGAACAGTGTGGGGAAGGACACACCAGTCCTGTCCCAACAGCACAGGGAGCCACAGCCAAGTGTGACAGAGGTGCTGCCTTGCAGGGACATCAGCCAAAGGGAAACCTCAGGGATGAGTGGGGCATGCCCAGCTCTCAGACGGTGCTGGGCTGATGGTCAAGTGCTCCTTGGACACCCTGTGCCCTCAAAGAGGGGATAGGGAAGGAAATCTCTGCAGGTTCCTCCCTGGAACACTCCCAGGCCCGCACAGAGGCCAAACCATCTTGGAATCTCACCTCATACGTGGGGTCTTCAGAGTCATTCTCTGGCAAATCCCTCTCCAGCACCACAAACCAGGACTCCTGCTGCTCCAGAGCCACATCATCCCTCTTCCTCTTGCTGGCTTTGCTAGCTGGGTTGATGGGAGCCTCCTGGATCTCTGCAGGGATTCACAGGAGGCACAATCACCCACCAGAACAAACACAGCACTTTTCCCTGCAGGAATGCCACGCTGTGTTCCTCCCAGCTGCAAAGCCTCCAGGTGTTCCAGGAGGCCCCAGCTCTTACCCTTGGACATGTTGCTGTGGCCCCAGTCAACTGGGAGGTGGCCCAGGAAGGTCTGGACCCTGGTGGGAGTCAGGGAGAGCAGCAGGCGCAGGAGCTTCCCCCGGCGCTTCCTGGCTAGCAGCCCAGGCCTGGAGGGGGACTGGCACGGGGGGCAGAGCCTGCTCCTGATGGTCTCGACAGGGAGCACCAATCCAATCCAGCCAGAGGCTTTCTGAAGGAGCTTCAGCTGCAAAGAGAGGTCCATCAGCACACGGGAGGGCTTCCAAGTGTTTAAAGCCCTCAGGGAAAGCCTTAAACTCTGCTCTCTCCTGAAATTGGGACCAGCTTCAGCCAGAACCTGTTGGGCTGTACTTTATTCCCAAAACCGTCACATTTCTTCTGGCCCAGCAAGGGAGAGAAAGGGGAATGCTGCAGCCACCAACAGCTGAAGGGGATCAAGGCAAGGCCAAGGAGAAAAAGTTGGAATAGGGAGGAAAGCAGAGGAAAAATCATGGAATTGTTTGGGTTGGAAGGGGCCTTAAGGACCACCTATTCCACACCTGATCTTTGGCAGGGACACCTTCCACTGTCACAGGCTGCTCCAAGCCCTGTCCAGCCTGGCCTTGGACACTTCTAGGGATCCAGGGGCAGCCACAGCTGCTCTGGGCACCCTGTGCCAGGACCTACCCACCCTCACAGGGGGGAATTCCTTCCCAATGTCTAATAACATGTTAAAACTGAAAGAAAATAAATTATCTGGCAGAAAAAACCCAGAAACTGCCAGTGTTGAGGTTTTAGCCCCACCACCACTCACCGGGTACTTGACCAAGCTGAGCTGAAGGATCTGGCCCAGGAGCCTGCTGGAGAAGGAATCAGTGCTGGTGGGTGGCCTCATCTGGAGAGAGAGGAAAAGGTCAGAGTCTCCAGCCCAGCTCTGAGAGTGACCCCAGCACAAGCCTCCCCTTGGGCAGTGGCCAGACCTGCTTTGGGGGCTGCTCCCTAGAGCCGAGACTGGACACAAACCTGGCTTAACCCCTCTGTGGCCTTCAGGGCACTTATAGGCCCTGCACCATCTGCTCCTCATTACCCTGACGAGCTGCTGGCTCTGCTAATCGGTGGGGCAGCCCAGGGCCCTCAGCTGGGGGCTCCCCTGCTATCAGTGCTGGGGCCTCAATTAGGGCTCTCAGTTAGGGGCTAATTTTCTTTCTGTTTAAGGTCTCCTGGAGCTTGCCAAGGCTCTGATTTGAGATCTCTCCCCTTGCTGTGTGTGGGTGTTAAGAACTGAGGTGATGCGATGCCAGAGCCTGCCCTGCTGAGCCCCCCAGGGGAGGGAGAAACTGATCCCAGGTGAGGGGAGGCCCCTCTGCTCTGTGCCAGCACAGAGATGGAGCTGCTGTTCCTGTCTGCATCATTTTCCCAGCAGGATCCACCCTAAAGTCACCTTTATCCCCCTGAGAGTGCCGGAGCCTCCTTAGCTGGGGGAGAGTGACAGGAAACCCCTCCCATCCCCGCTGCAGGGGGGGAAAGGCAAAGCTGAGAGAGCAGCTTCATCCTCCTCATCCTCCCTCCTGCGGGAGGCACAGAGCCTCTTCCCCATGGCCTGGGCGCTGCCTGGGGCTGTCCCCCCTTGTCGCTCTTGCACCGAGAATGACGCAGGAACAGGCGAGAGGCAGGATTGTAGAAAAAGAGCAAAGAAGGCTTTATTCAAGAGAACCACAAGGTTTTTATAGAGTGCTACGATACATTCTATTTGACTGGCTAGTTAACAAAAACACCTTCCTCACTCACCGTCCTTGAGAAGAACAGAAAGATGAAGCAGAAAAACACCACCAGCAGATCGTTTAACTAACAAGTTATCACACCCTTAACAACTCCCTGGAAGTTCTCACAAGCCGCTGTGAGAAACGCTTGCCGTTTTTCTCTCTCTGTCCCACGGCATCCACACCCCCTCAGTGCCAGCCCAGCGGGATGAGAGCGCAGGGATGCTGCGGGAAGGAGCCGGCCAGGGGTGGAGGAGGGAGCGGGCTGCGGTGCTTGGAGCCGCCGCTGGCTGCGGGGATGGCGTGGGCCGGAGCGTTTCCCGACGGGAGCTCTGCTAGACAGAGCTGAAGTGTTTGTCTGCCGCTCCCGGCTGCCCCTTCCACCTGGTGCCCACGGCTGGTGACTCATCCCGCTCCTCCGCCTCGCGGGTGACACAGCCAGCGGCCCTGCGTGACAGCGGCAGCGCCGTGTCCTCACCTGTCCCCTCCATCCAGCCGCCTGCCCCGTGTCCCGGCGGCCGCTGGACCTCGGCGGGGAGCTGGCGGTGCCGTCACCGCGCGTCACCAGCCGGGGGTGGCCGCGGAGCATAAATGCCCAGCGCTGCCCAGCCGGCCCTCGGGGCCACCATGGCCACCCTGTGTCCCCCCGCGCTCCAGGGCAGCGGCTCCAGAGACATCTTCTTCCAGGTGGTGACCCCCGACCGCATCCCGCAGTTTGTTATCCCGCCCCTGGACATCCACAAGAAGCGGAGATGCTCAGGCAAGGGGACGGGGGAGGGGACGGCTTGGAGGAGCAGCTGGGACGCGGCAGCCCGGGACGAGCACGGCTCTAATTCATCCTCTTTCAACTCATCCTGCTCCAACCCAGACCCCACTGCTTTGGCAGCTCTGTCCCTGCCGCACCTCCCCAAGGTCACCACCCCGTACGGCTTTGTCACCCTGGGGCGGAGCCCGCAGGTCACCAGCGAGGAGGCGTTTTTTCACTCGGGCTCAGGCCACCCTCGGGGTCTCTGCCGCAGACATCCCGGGATTCCTGCTGCTGAGGAAGACTCCGGGATGGGAGGAAGCCAGAGGGACCACAAGCAGCCAAGTCCTCGTGTCAGCGGTCACAAGGACGACGGAAGCAGCCCGACCCCAGCAGGGCTTCCCCTGGCCAGATGTGCCAGAGACATCCGAATAACAGAGGCTCTGGAAAGCCAAGAGGCAGGGAAGAGGGACAGGAGGCTCCTGGGCACGGACTGTCCGAGGAGCAGCTCCCTGGAGCTCCCCGTGGCGACAGCCAGGAGGAATTTGTTGCAGAGGATCCTCAGGAGGCACCTTGTCCACCCGCGGCAGCTCAAGCCTGGGCATTTCACTCTCCACTGATCCTGCAAAACAGCTCCCAGGAGCTGAGGTTCCTTACAGACCTGAGGGAGAGACACTTCTGTCAATGCCTCAGAGCGCTCAGAGCATCAGGGTGTCACCTTCCCCGAGGGGACCGCCTTGAGGTGACATTGCCACAGGGCACAGCAGTGCTGGGGAGCAGAGGGGCTGTAGGTTTGTGACTGTTCAGAGCCTCAATAAAAGTGCAGACATTTCATCTGAGCTGTCGTCCTCTCCTTTTTCTTTCTTGTGCCAGCACTCAGCTGTCACCAGGGTGTTTTGGTGGCCCCAGCACCCTCTCCTGTTGTACCCCCAGGCTCAGCAGCTCCTGAGAGCAGGTTCTTGATGGGCTGACACTGCTGGAATGCAGAGCAGGGGACACTGAGCCCCGGGAGCTGCAGCAGGCCAGCAGGGAAGAGTGGCCACGTCCATTTTCCAGCTTTGTGGCCATAACCTGGGGAGTTTGAGCATGTCAAACTCTGTCCCAGACCCGCAGGAGGGACCTCAGCTCCAGGACACTGCAGCTGTCCTGAAACAGTGACCCCTCACCATTCCAGAGGGTGCAGTTTCCAACCACTCCTAACCAGCTGTGATAAGCAAGTCTCACTTTATTGACTGTTCCCTCATAAATGGCCCTTTTATTGAGCAGCAGAACCTGCCGTGCCAGAATGAAAGAGTTCATGGTCAGCAGTGTTTGGGGGCTGCTGAAGCAGTGTCAGCAGTGCTGGGCTGCTGCCAGCTCCCCTTCCGTGGCTCTGATTCTCCAGGAGACCCCTGAGAGGTGCAACTGGGAGGGCTGGAGCCAGTCCAGGGGTGCTGGGAGTCGCTGAGGCTCCTGCACAAGCAGCAATCAGGATTTGCATGTGGGCCATTAACCTGGTTTTCCTCCCACCCCTCTGTGGCTGTGTCACCTGGGCCACGTCAGTGACTTTGTTTTCCTCATCCCTCCAGTCTGGTTCGACTCTCAGCTCTCTGTTGGAGCTGCCACTTCCAAGGGAGTTTTTCCTGCAGTGAGCACCAGGGATGAGCACAAAGAGCCCTGGAGTCCCTGTTCCCCTCCAGATGGGGCTGCATGGAAGCACCATCACCCAGAGGATCCTTCCCAAAGCTGGTGGAGGGGGTGGGAGCTGGTCAGACGTGTTCCCCTGCACAGCTCCTGTCCATGACTCCAGCACAGCAGGATGTGGCAGCCAGCACTGCTGGAAGGGGAGCTGGGATCAGGGATGTGACAGAAAATCCACTCTCTGCTTATTCTGAGGAGCACTGGCACTATGGAGTGAGTCAGGGACCAAGGCTCTGGAAATTTAAATTGATCTCCAGCTCCTGAGGGCATCGTTTCTGCTCAGCACTTGGGGCTGGGAGGGCAGATTGAGTTACCAGGGATTAATAAACGAGCTCTTATCAGTTACTTGGGCTGTGAGAGCTGAACATGTGTGTGCTCCGAGCTGACAGGCGGCTGGGAATTAAGCCACGCTCCTGTAAACCTCTCTCCTCTCTCATTTGATGCTCAAGCTACTGCAGAGCAGTGCCTCTGTCTGACTGGCTCAGCATCTCCTGGGGAAACAACTCCCCTGGAGCTGACTGAACCTGCTGTATTTACCAGTTAAACCTGGACACAGGGAGCTGCCACTCCTGGGCTTTATTCCTTTCTTGGGGACCTTCCTGAGCTCCCAGGAACTTTTAGAAATGTCCTTTATTTTTCTACAAAATAGGAAGAAACCCACTCTGCTTCCCAGGTGGGTTGCAGGGCTTTGTTCATCCTTGTTCCCCATTCCAGTACCAGTTCCCAGTTCAAGTTCCAGTTCCAGTACCAGTTCCTTGTACCCAGTTCTCTGGTACCCTTGCAGGATTTCCCAAGGGAAGAAATATTATGTGTTCCTGCAGCCTGCCATGGTGCAAGATGAATTTCCTCTGGGTGTGCCAGCGTGGGGATGATCAGCCTGGAGAGAATCACGGGTTCTAGGATTGTTTAAAATGTTGCAGTGGGAATTGCTGGCAGTGGGAGTTGTTCCCTGGCAGGAGTAGAGCTGGGGTTGAATGAGGATGGAAACAAATTCCCTGCAGCACAGCAAAGGTGCTCTGTGGTGGAATTGTGCCTCTGCCTGCCAGGTTCTAGCTCAAGGCACCTCTCCAGCCTGTGAAGTGAGAAGGACAGTATCTCCCAATGCCTCTGAGATTTACAGGCTGCCCTTTCCCTGCAAACCAGGCAGGGAGGACGTTACAACAGGAGGTATCAAGATGCGACAAGATAAATTGTCATTACCAGCCACTGATCATCCTGCCTGGGCCTGCTACATTTTCTAAATGTTGTTTTGGTCTGACTCAGAATTTCCTTCCAGCCTCCTGCAGGTAGAGGAAAGCTCAGGGCTAATTATCCCTCCTCATCCCACGCTCTGAGCGGTTCCAACCACGCCTGGCTGCAAGGAGGGGGAATCAGAGCAGGAACCAATTCCAAGCTCCTGAGTTTGGGGGGCTGGGCTGGGGACTGGGCTCTAAATCCTCTGCAGCTCCCCAGCCCCTCTGCACCCTGTCCCCAGCTGTGAGAATGAGACCCCTCTTCCCTCCTGTGACCCTTCTGGAATGTTCTGGCACCAGTTTATTTCAAGAAAACCAGTTAAACTGGGCAGATACCCAGAGAGTGTCTCCCAGTGCCTCATTCCTGCAAACTGTATCAGGAAAAATTGACAGCTCTTCCCTTGTATCTCAAGGGCTCCAGTGTATCCCTCAGGTTCTCTCCTCCCTGTTCTCCAGAATTCCCACTGAATCCTATGGAATTAATGATCTATTCCTTCTCTTTTCCCCCAACAAGTCTGCTGCCATCACAGGTCACACCCCCCTCCAAGGGGTGACAGTTTCTGGCTATCAACAACCTCCAATTTCTGACTATCAACAACAATGTCACCTGTTGCAGGTGGCTTTTGGGCACAAGGAGGTCTCACAGGCACCCAAGCAGCACAAAGAAATCTCGTGGAGAAATCCCATTTCCCTGTGATTTTTATGCTGGGGAGCACTCAGCCTTGCTGGGATCGATATGGAGCTGCTGCCTGTGCCAGGAATTTACAGTCAGTGTCGGTGCCTGGGGCTGAGATAAATCCCTTCACGGGCTCATTAGCTGCACAGCTCCTCTCCCAGCTAATTGGGGCTGCAAAGGTCAGGCTCTGGCTATGACCCAGTCTGCTGCAGGCTGCAGTCCCAGCCTGAGCACGCAGGGAAGGACACCAGGATGTTCTTCATTCCCATGGACCTGGGCATGCAGTTTCCCACCTGGCT
The DNA here is from genome assembly GCF_017590055.1 of Onychostruthus taczanowskii. Taxonomy (NCBI): domain Eukaryota; kingdom Metazoa; phylum Chordata; class Aves; order Passeriformes; family Passeridae; genus Onychostruthus; species Onychostruthus taczanowskii. The sequence continues at coordinate 50,016 of NW_024497630.1, read as the reverse complement.
CCCCCGTGTGCACCTCCCTGGCCCAGTTTATCTGACCTTCCACCCCTCTGACCCGCCCTGACATCCCTTCTCTGCCCTCCAGCACCACTCCTGCACTGCAGCTTCAGCGGTGCCTGGATGCTCCAGCTTCTCCAGGGGGTTGCATTTCAGCTCCTCAGCTGGCAGGCTGTTTGTGAGCAGGTAGAAGTGCCTGGATTTATCCTCATTTGTTCCCTGGATGGCTTTGTTTGCCTTTTTCCATTACTGCAAACACCTGACAGGCAGGCTGTGCTCGCGTGGCTCCAGGAAAAGCTCAGCATTCCTGCTGGGCAGAGCCCTGGGAGCCTCAGGGCAGCAGCTGCTCTCTGCTCAGCCCTGCTCACAGGCACAAACCACTTTTCCAGCCTGGCTCAGCTGCAGGACCTCTGTCTCCAGCTGGGAGTGCAGCCAGCTCTGTGCTTTTCCCTTCAGATGCTCCAAGAGATCCAACTGTGGCTCTTTTGAGCAGGAAAAATCCTGCCTGTGCTCCCTCCTCGGGGTTACTTCAAACCTCACCGTGAACATCTGTTGCTCTTCACAGAGTCCCAGACTGGTTTGGGCTGGAAGGGACTTTAATATCATCCCATTCCACCCCTGCCATGGCAGGGACACCTTCCACTGTCCCAGGCTGCTCCAAGCCCTGTCCAGCCTGGCCTTGGGCACTGCCAGGGATCCAGGGGCAGACACAGCTGCTCTGGGCACCCTGTGCCAGGGCCTGCCCACCCTCACAAGGAAGAATTTTTTCCCTGATATCCAACATAAACTTACTCTTTGTCATTCCCCCTCTTCCTGTCCCTGAAAGCCCCTGGAAATTGTCTCTTTCATTCTTTCTTGCAGGCTCCTGTCAGGTCCTGGAAGGCCACAGTGAGCTCACCCCAGAGCTTCTCTCGTCCAGGTGAACAATCCCAGCTGTGCCAGCCTTTCCTCCCAGCAGAGCTGCTCCATCCCTCTGCTCATCCTGGTGCTTCCTCTGGACTCTCTCCAGCAGCTCCAGCTCCTCCCTGTGCTGGCCCCAGGGCTGGGGCAGCTCTGCAGGTGGGGTCTCACCATCACCATCAGCCCAGCCCCTGTCCCTGCACAGCCACCCCAACAGCCCCACCCTGAGCATCCCTGAGAGCTCCTGGAGCTCTGGCAGCCTTGGGGCCGGGACCATTCCCTGGGCAGCCTGGGCAGTGCCAGCACCCTCGGGGGCAGGAACCTTTCCCTGAGCTCCATCTCAAACCTCTCCAGCCATTCCATAAATCCAGCTGGAACAATTTCCACATCCCATTCCTTTGGCATCTCCAGGTCTATGCTGAGCTGGAACAAGAGAGGAGGCAAGTAATGATTTTGTTTCCAGCCAGAATTTATTGATTTGTTGGACACAGGAAAGAGAGCAGTTGACACGGATTAATGCACATCCTCCTCCTTCCCACTGTCCTTGGGCAGCCACCTGTGGTGTTGTGAAGCTGCTCCTGGGAATCCTCTCCCACCCTGGCATGCTGAACCAGCACCAGGAGTGCCACAGAGCATCCCAGGGCTCTGTGCTCCTGCAAGAACTCCTACTTTAACATCAGGAGAGGCTCTTCCAGCATGGAAATGTCTCCAGGCTCTGCAAAAAAACCCCAAGGCTGGGAAAAGCGTTTCTTGCAAATGCTGGTTTTCCCAAGGGTGGGCACAGCTCTGGGCTGAGACTCCCCCATGTCCAGACAACTCATGGAAGAGGCATCAGGAGGAAGGAGAACAGCCCCAAATGAACAAAGCAGCTCCTGCTCCTCTGAGGGTCAAATCGTGGGAGGTGCCAAGGCAGAGTGCAGAACAAAATTATTTTGCTTTCCAGCTTGTTTTATCCACACGGATAATGAGCAAAAGCAAAGGGAAGTCCAGCTCCCTGGCTCTGCCCTGTGCTGGAAACAGGAGCAGCCCCTGCAGATGCTTCCCTGGCTGAGCTGGAGCCTCCCCTGGGCCAATTCCAGCCCCCAGCAGTGGCAGCAGCTTTGGCACAGCTCGGAGGAGGTGGAGGAGTCCCCTGCCAGCAGGACCCTGCTGTGGCTCCAGGGCTGGGTGGGAATTCAGCTCCCGTGTGCTCCGGAACCAGAGGGGCAAAGCTGCCAAAAGCAGAGCCTGGGACAAATCCTGCTCTGGATGTCCCAGCTGAGCCCTGCTGCAGAGCAGCCGTGCCAGGGGCTCCTGCCCAGTGCCCCTGGAGCCCTGGCAGTGCCCAAAGCCAGGCTGGATGGCGCTTGGAGCCGCCTGGGATGGTGGAAGGTTGTTGGATTATGCCCTTTTCTGACTCAGAGATGGGGCAACTGAGAGGCATTTTAAAAACTCATAAAAAAGATGAAAACCCCATAATCCAACAGAAGGTGTCCCTGCCATGGCAGGGGTGGGATGAGATGGGATTTAAGGTCCTTCCCAACCCAAAGCATTCCAGGATCCCCTGAGCTCACAGCCTGGGAGGGCCAGACCCAGGGACAGCTCTGCTCCTGCAGAAATGGAATTAAGGGTCCCTTTCCAGGTGTTTTTTGCTGTGTGTGAACAGCTGCCTTGGTTCCAGACAGTTTTAAGATCTGGACATTCAAAAATGACTTCCCTTCCATTATCATTTTAACCCATTTCTTTCCACCACCAAAGAGAAACAAATATGAATAGATCTAAGTTAAAAATGTAATTTTAATTTATTCTATCAGCTCATCCTTAGATCTTGCTGGCCTTTCTCAGAGTTATCTCCAGCCTCTGACCACTCCTGGATCTCTGGGATCTCTCCAAAGCTGTTGTCCCCTCCGTGTCTGTGCCAAACCTCTGCCCTTCAGCCTTCTCTCTGCATCTCTTAGCAGGATTCGTGTGAGGGCAGCCAGGGAGGGAACTGAGAAGCTCAGCAGAGGTGACAACTGCACATCTCCATCAGCAAGCTGAATTATGGTCCTCTAGAGACCACCTGCTGTTTCCTCCCCACCTCTCATGGGCAGCTGCAGGTGAAAGTGCTGCAAGAGCTCCTAACCCAGCAGTGCCCCCCCTTCCCAAAGCCATTTCGGAGTAATTTTTGGAGTCATGAGTCATTTTAAAAGATACACGGTTCACCTTTGTAGCTGCTTCACATTAATTGCCTTTGAAAAAAAAAAAGGAAAAAAAAAAAAAAAAGCAGATTCATTATGTTTCTTTAATTGCCCTCAGGGCTTGGTGGGCTGTGAGGGAGAATTTAATTTAGCTGGAGATGGTTTTCATTAGTGGGTAAAGGAGGAGAGGTGGCGTGGGCTGTTCTGTCCCTGATCAAAACAATGTTTGGTGAAGCTCTGGAGAGTCTGGAGCTGCAGGGGGATGAAATAACCCAAACCACTCCAAGTGACAGCAGCACTTTGCTGTGCCCCACTGGAGGCTGCTCCAGGGGCTGGGAATCCTTGGGATATCAGAGAACAGGAGAGGATGGAGCAGGGAGGGGGCTTGCTGTTCTGTCCCTGATCAAAACAATGTTTGGTGAAGCTCTGGAGAGTCTGGAGCTGCAGGGGGATGAAATAACCCAAACCACTCCAAGTGACAGCAGCACTTTGCTGTGCCCCACTGGAGGCTGCTCCAGGGGCTGGGAATCCTTGGGATATCAGAGAGCAGGAGGGGATGGAGGAGGGAGGGGGCTGAAGGGGCTCTGTGCAGACTCCTCCTGCCCTCTAACTGGCTTTACATGGGAATATCAACATTTCTGCCCCAAAAAGGCTTCACCCATGCAGCTCCTGGGCTGGGCAGGGAGGGCTCCACCTGGACTCACCTGAGCTCTGCAGAGACAGCCAAAATTCTGGGGAAACTGAGGCACACAAGGTGTAACTCACCCAGAGCTGTCCAGCAGGAGGAGGGTTTGCATGACCACAAATATCCCAGCTAAGGCTCTCTGGAAGCCATTCCCTGTGTCCTGTCCCTCCAGGCCTTGTCCCCAGTCCCTCTGCAGCTCTCCTGGAGCCCCTTCAGGCCCTGCAGGGGCTCTGAGCTCTCCCTGGAGCCTTCTCTTGTCCAGGTGAGCACCCCCAGCTCTGCCAGCCTGGCTCCATGGCAGAGGGGCTCCAGGGTTAGAAGTTAAACTAAAGCACGGAGGGGAAAGGAGAAGAAGAAAGAGAAGAAAACTGAAAGAAGAAATCAAAAATTTGGAGGAGAGAAATAAAACCAGAAGAGGGGCTCCCAGCTGGAGGCCTGGAGCATCTCTGGCCTGGCTCCAGCAGCTCCACATCCCCCTGCTGCTGTTCCCCAGCTCTACAGGTGGGAGGAGGAGAGAGGAAGGAGAAACAAGGGGATGCTTTGAGTCCTTTCAGCAGCAGGGAATGCTTTTATGGATGGAGCTGTCAGGGAATCCTTTCTCTCTTGTATTTGCAGGGCTCCCAGACGACGGAAGGAATGAAAGATGAATTTGACTCCATGTTCTTAGAATGTTAATTTATTATTATATTATATTATATTATAAAATCTTAAACTAAACTATACTAAAGAATACAGAAAGGATACTTACAGAAGGTTAACAAGATGTTAATGAAAATTCATTATTTTTTCTAGAGTTTTGACACAATCACAGCTTGACTGTGATTGGCTATTAAGTCAAAACAATTCACATGAAACCAATGAAACAATCACCTGTTTGATAAACAATCTCCAAACACCTTTTAAAGCAGCAAAAAGCTAGAGAAGCAAATGAGACAAAATTGTTTTCCTTTTTCTCTGAGGCTTCTCACCTTCTCAGGAGAATAATCTTGGGCAAAGAGATTTTGCAGAAAATCTGATGGTGGCATTTCTCCTCCCTCCTTCTGTCCCTTTGTTGTCCCCCAGGGCTCAGTGGCACTGCAGGTGACCCCAGAGAGCAGCAGGTGACCCCCAGAGATTACAGATTCCCTGTAATCCCAGGGGGATCTCCAGGAGGAAGCGCTGGAGGCAGCTGAAGCCCCGGGCTCCTTGGAGGATTGCACTCCTCGAGGCAGAGAGCTCCTCTGCTCCCCTCCTCTGCAGGAATCTGCAGCTGCCTCGGGCTCCAGCCAATACCAGGGATTTGTGGAAAGATGACTTTAGCCAAGTTTGCATATACCTTTGGTGTGGATTATGATTCAGTCAAGGTTTTTATATCAGAAGGGCTGAGATAAATATATATTAATAAATATAAGATATAATAAAATAGAATTATATAATATAATTATATATTTTATAAAAATAAACATATATATGAGAACTATAGTATAAATTAATATAAATAAATTATATAAAATAATTATATATAAAATAATTATAGAGAATCAATATTTATATATTATTTTATTATTGCTATTTATTGTCTAATTTATTTTTATTAATTATTTATATTATTATAATATATTATATTTTTACATTTATTTTATTATATAAATATATATAAAAGTATATAAAACATGTAAAATACATATATAAATATATTACTATATATTAATAAATATATAAAACATATTAATATAATATATAAAAAGATAAATATATGTTAATATATTAATATCTATTAATAAATATATTAATATAGATTTCTATTTAAATGAAGATATATTAATATATATCAGTAAATATGTATCAGTTGGGTCCTATCCCTTCCTAATTATTGTGATGAATCATACTGATTTTAGTTGGGGCGATTCACTGGCTGGAGATTAAACAGCAGTTTGTTTATCTGCTGAATCCTGGCCAGACAATGCAGCACCTCAAGGGTCTGGCCCTTGCCTTTCCCAGCCTGCTACAGTCGGTGCAGGAATCCTGGCCCTTTAGTGCTGGGAGTTTGTGCTGGGGTTTTACTGCTGCTGTTCCAGGCACAGTGCCCAAGAGGGAGCAGTGATTGATACCCAGGGAACAAATCAGGGGTAATGGTCCCCGGGAGGCCGGGGCCAGGGGACAGCTCGGATCCCTGGCCAGCCAGGTGGAACTGCTGATCCCTGAGCTGCACTGGGAAACTGCCAGCAACAGCCAGGGAGGGATTGGTGGGCCTGGGAATAAAAATTGTTTACACACAGAGCTCCTCACTCTGCTGAGAGGGATCATTAATCCCGTTTTGTGGGGCCCATGGGGTCCTGACTTCCCAGAGTGCCCAGGTGTGAGCTCATGGAATCCTGGAATGTTTGGCGTGGGAAGGGACCTTAAATACCCATCCCACCCCTGCCATGGCAGGGACACCATCCACTGTCCCAGGCTGCTCCCAGCCCTGTCCAGCCTGGCCTTGGGCACTGCCAGGGATCCAGGGGCAGCCACAGCTGCTCTGGGCACCCTGTGCCAGGGCCTGCCCACCCTGCCAGGGAACAATTCCTGCCCAAGATCCCATCCATGCCTGCCCTCTGGCAGTGGCAGCCATTCCCTGGGTCCTGTCCCTCCAGGCCTTGTCCCCAGTCCCTCTGCAGCTCTCCTGGAGCCCCTTCAGGCCCTGCAAGGGGCTCTGAGCTCTCCCTGGAGCCTTCTCTTGTCCAGGTGAGCACCCCCAGCTCTGCCAGCCTGGCTCCAGAGCAGAGGGGCTCCAGCCCTGGGTGCATCTCCGTGGCCTCCTCTGGCCTGGCTCCAGCAGCTCCACGTCCTCCTGCTGCTGCTTCCCAGGGCTGGGGCAGCTCTGCAGCTGGGCTCTCACCTGAGCACAGGGGCAGAGGGGCAGAATCCCCCCTTTGCCTTGGTGCCATCCCTGGCTCTGTGTCCCAGTGTCCTGCCCAGTGCCCTTCCCTGCCCCTGCTGCCCCTGGCTCAGGGCTTTTCAGCAGAGCCAAGGGAGAAAATTTGGTGCTTGCCCTACAATTGAAATACCTGTGGGTTTTTCATCTTTGTGACCAGCTGAGAGCCCCTCTCCTGGTTTTATTTCTCTCCTCCAACTTCTTGTAAGTGATTTCTTTCACCGTTTCCTTCTCTTTCCTCTTCTCCTTTTCCCTCTATGTCTTAGTTTAACTCCACCCTCCTTTAACTAAGGCACAGATCAGGGTTTTTTAAGGAAAACCCTCCTCACACCTCTCCTCCAGGTGCTGCCTGGAGCAGCAGTGAGGCCCCAATCTCCTTTTCAGCTGCTCCCTCCCAGGCATCATCATTCTCCTTTGCAGAGAAGCTCAGTGGATCCTGAGCCATTCCCGAGGGAAGGGATCCATCCTGCCCCATGCTCCGCTCCAGCCCCATCCCTGGAGCTGTTCTCAAACCCATCTCTGGCTCCAAAAGGAGTTTGCACTCAGCTCCATCAGCATTTCTGTGCCAGGGAAACAATCAGGAGAAATTTGGGGTGAGATGTTCCACCTTCTGAAAAAGATTGATTTTTTTTTTTTTTTAGGAAAACTTCCAAAGGAGCAGCATTTCCCGCTGCTCCTCAGCTTTCCCATGAGCTCTGCTCCCATCTCCAGCAGCTCCTTGCTGCTGTCCAGCAGGAGAGGCAGGACACTGGTTTGGGTGGGACATGGGCACTTCCCAAGGTCTTTTGAACTGGAGTGTCCCTAAATTTGTTTGTAGTTTTCAACAATTTTTGGTTGGCTCCTGTGGGAATGCAAGGAGCCAGAACAGGCAGCTGCCAAATCATAGAATCGTGGAATCTCCTGAATTGGATGGGATGCTCAGCCCAGCCCCTGTCCCTGCCCAGCCACCCCAACAAGCCCACCCTGAGCACCCCTGGCAGCGCTGTACAAACTCTCCTGCAGCTCTGGCAGCCTTGGGGCCAGGACCATTCCCTGGGCAGCCTGGGCAGTGCCAGCACCCTCGGGGGCAAGAACCTTTCCCTGAGCTCCATGCCAAGCCCTGGCACAGCTCCAGCCCTTCCTGGCCTCCTGTCCCTGTCCCAGAGCAGAGATTGGAGCTGCCCCTGAGGACACTTCATCTCCCAGGAGAGGCTACAACAAAGCCCTGTGACGGCTGAATGACCTGAGAGACCTTGTTGGTCGCCAAAACTTTGTAAATAAATGTCCAGGTGCTGCCTCAAGAGAACGGAATTGCTGGGGCTGAGCAGGAGCAGCTGTGGCAATGTTGGAGGTTCAGACCCTTCTCGATGTCCCTGTGGCAGCAATGCCTGCTCTGCCCTGCTTTGGCTGACCCTGCTCCTCCTGAGACTTGTAAAATCTTCCCTCAAAAAGGAGAGTCAGCTCCCACGGGAGCACAATCGATCCTTCATGGACAGGAGTTCAGAAAGTGGGAGAAAAATATTGGTATTTTCTTTGAGGGCCAGAAGACAACGCGGTCTTAAATTATTCATGGGACCCTCCTGGCAGCACATGCCACACAGGCGAGAAGTCTGCTTAAAATTCTGAGCCTGCCTATGCAAGGGGAATAATGATTAGCCTCATGTAAATGTTAAAAAAGGAATGTCTTACCACTAATTAAACCGATTTATCTTGCACAGCTCGAGCAGTTAACAGCCCAATAAAAGGTATCACCGTGTAACTGGGTGTTTATTTATCAGATGATTTTTCTGAATGTGAGGGCCTCTCCTTTACAAATCATTTGATGAAAGAGCAGATGGCACATGAAGATAAAAAAAGCCTGACTGTTGCCCTGGATGTGAGCTCAGAGTGAGGCAGCTCCACTGAACATCATCATTAATATTTAAGGGCAAAGCGAGGCTTCCTCAGGACACAGAGCTGCCTCCTGCACCAGGGAATGTGAGAATCCTGGGATGGTTTGGGTGGGAAGGGACCTTAAAGCCATCCAGTGCCCCCCCTGCCATGGCAGGGACACCTTCCACTGTCCCAGGCTGCTCCAAGCCCTGTCCAGCCTGGCCTTGGGCACTGCCAGGGGCAGCCACAGCTGCTCTGGGCACCCTGTGCCAGCACCTGCCCACCCTGCTAGGGAACAATTCCAGGGAACAATCCCATCCATCCCTGTGTCCTGTCCCTCCAGGCATTGTCCCCAGTCCCTCTGCAGCTCTCCTGGAGCCCCTTCAGGCCCTGCAAGGGGCTCTGAGCTCTCCCTGGAGCCTTCTCTTGTCCAGGTGAGCACCCCCAGCTCTGCCAGCCTGGCTCCAGAGCAGAGGGGCTCCAGCCCTGGCAGCATCTCCGTGGCCTCCTCTGGCCTGGCTCCAGCAGCTCCATGTCCTCCTGCTGCTGTTCCCCGGGGCTGGGGCAGCAATGGGGGGTCCCAGGGAGGCAGAGGGACAGAATCCCTCCCTGGACTCTTCTTTGGACCCAGCCCAGCACAGGGGGCCTTCTGGGCTTCTCACCCAGACAAGACACTTCAAACTTCTTGGGTGCACCCCCACCCAAGTCCTGCTCCCCAGGGCTCTGATTTTCCTGTGCCAGACCTTTCCTCTCTTGTTCTTGGTGTTGTAGCATCCCACAGTGATCTGGAACCAGCACGAGGAGGAGCTGGACAGAATTTCTTCCCAATACTTGTCTAACCTTGCCCTTCTAAGGACAGGGCCCTGTTCTGTGGGGTGTCTCAGCTGGAGAGGCAGCCCCACACCAGCTGGACAGTCAAGTGGTCACCAAAGGTGAGGAGATGTCAGGACACACAGCTGGGTCACCCCACAACAGCTCTGCAGTCCTGGACGAGATTGTCCCACATGTAGAGATGTCCCAAACTGTGGGAACTGGCTGGAACAACTGCTCCAAGGCTCCCAGGCTGTGGAGGACAGCATGGAGAGGTCTCTGCCAGCAGCCCTTTGTCTCCTGGCTCCCATTGTCCAGCTCTCCAAGGCCCTGAGCCTGCTATCAGCTCTCTCCAAGGACATGGAACAAGCACCATCTGACTTCCAGAGCTGGAGCAGAGGTGACCTCCTCTCTGGAAGTGCTGACTGAGGCAGGACCTGCCTGCATTGTCACCTTTGTCGCGCTGCGTCCCCACCCCGGGGAGGGCCAGGCAAGGGCCAAGTCAGCAAATGGAAAGGGGATGGTCTGTCCCCTCCGTGCCAACACCTCCACTCAGCTGGTTTTTTCCAAGGACACGAGTTTTGGAGAGATGATTCCAAGTCCTGGATGTGGCCTGGAGGGCACTGGCTGTTTGCTGCAGTGTTCTTGCTGACGTGGGCAGGGAAGGGGGTCCAGAGGGAACAGCAGGAGATGAAAGGCAGTGCTGAGGAGCAGGAAAGAGCTGCAGTGTCCCTGGGGAAGCAACGAGGAGTGAGAGGAGGAGGGAGCTGTGTGGGGAGAGCTGGAGTTACAGAAGCAGCTGGAACTTTGGTGTCAGCGTGTTCAGAACAGGCTTGACATGGGAAAGGCTTTGGAAGGTTTGGTCTCTGAAACAAAGAGTAAAAGCCAGTCTGGAGGGATCCTGAAGGTTCAGAAGGGATGGGGACATTGATTTTTGGGTAAAAGGAGTCAGGAGAGCTCCTGATAATCCGTGACCTGCACCCATGTGGCCGCACTGATCCCCCACCTCTGACCAAACACTGCCAGCAGATCAAACCAGAAGATAAATTGTGTTACAGCTACAGCTCTTCCTGCTGCGATGGGAACAGAGAGGTTTGGGGGTTCCCTGTGCTGGGAGGGAACTCCAGGACCATCCCTTTGGGTATAACACTGGTGACCTTTCAATCCCCAGTCTGAGAAAACCTGGAGTGGCTTGTAAAGATCCAGTGGCCTCTGCCCACATGGAAACAAGGGGCTGTAAATGCAGGAACATGCCCTGTTCAGAAAACATAACTTCAGCTGCTTTTATTTATTCATTCAGGCTGTTGATGTTCAAACCTCAAGAATCACACTGGTTCCTTCCCATGAAGTTCCTAATCCCTGTGGAGTGCCTGGGAATGACAGGTCTTTTTAGGAGTCTGATACCTCAGGAGAATTTCAACAGGAATTTCATGCAAATGTTGTGATTTCTTCTGCACAAGATGATAAGGTTCACCTTTCCTGTCCAGGCTTTTTTCCCCCCCCTGAAAGAAGCCTCCATTTACCTCAGGGTGTCATTTTCTGAGGATGGGTTTTGTCATTTGTTATGCTGTTAAACTCCCCACTGATCCATTGTCAAACTCTTGTCTCGAGATCACAACCATGACAAACTGCAACAGCCTTCAAGGCTCTTGTCAAAATCCATCTGGACTTTTCACACTGAAATTGAGTGTTCCAAAGACTGACTTTGTTCCTAGAAAGACAAAAAAACAAGGAAAACTTCTTGGTTCTGCAATGGAGGAACATGTCAGGTAATGGATCCTGTCTTGATTACATTGATACTGTAAATAAGAGGTTTTTTAAATTCCAGCTGGATCTCTCTTTTCCAGGGCAGCAGAGCTCTCTGGAGAGGCAGAAGGGGATAACTCCCCACGTTTTCAAGGATGTGTCAGATGTTTCCATGAACTTTGCAGGCCTGATCCTTGTGCTGGTTCCAGATCACTGTGGGATGCTACAACACCAAGGACAAGGAGGGGAAGGGTCTGGCAGCAGGAAATCAGAGCCCTGGGGAGCAGGACTTGGGGCTGAGGGTGGACAAGAACCTTCAGGGGTCTCAGCTGTGCATTGACGACCCAGAAACCTCCCAGGTGCTGTGCTAAAGTGTCCAGGGAGGGATTCTGTTCCTCTGCCTCCTTGGGACCCCCCATTGCTGCCCCAGCCCTGGGAAGCAGCAGCAGGAGGACATGGAGCTGCTGGAGCCAGGCCAGAGGAGGCCACGGAGATGCTGCCAGGGCTGGAGCCCCTCTGCTCTGGAGCCAGGCTGGCAGAGCTGGGGGTGCTCACCTGGACAAGAGAAGGCTCCAGGGAGAGCTCAGAGCCCCCAGCAGGGCCTGAAGGGGCTCCAGGAGAGCTGCAGAGGGACTGGGGACAAGGCCTGGAGGGACAGGACACAGGGAATGGCTGCCACTGCCAGAGGGCAGGGCTGGATGGGATATTGGGCAGGAATTGTTCCCTGGTAGGGTGGGCAGGCCCTGGCACAGGGTGCCCAGAGCAGCTGTGGTTGCCCCTGGATTCCTGGCAGTGCCCAAGGCCAGGCTGGGCAGGGCTGGGAGCAGCCTGGGACAGTGGGAGGTGTCCCTGCCATGGCAGGGGTGGGATGAGATGGGCTTGAAGGTCTCTTCCAGCTCAAACCATTCTGGGATCCTCTGACATTCCCTTAACTTTGGATTTGATTCCACCAGTGTTTCCATCCTGGCCAGGCTGTGGCTGGGCTCGGTTTGCAGCAGACAAAGGTGCAGTGACAAGACAGCAAGGCAGACACAGGACTGCGTGGCAGTAGTAACTCTGTAGTAACCCTGGAGGAACCTGGCCCTGCTCTCCCCTCACAGCTGAAGCTTCACATCACTTCCAGCTTCCACCAGCAGAGATTTGGGTGGTCAAATGGACAGTGTCCATCAGGATGGGAGGTGGAGGAGGAACCTCTGAGCCTCCTCTCACACCTCCGAGGTTCCCATGGCTGTAAATCCCTGTTTTCAGAGTGATTTATGGCACAGGCACAAAGCTCATTCCAAGGCAAACACAGGGTGGATTTCCGAGCTGACACTCCGGGCTGAGCAAACTTCTCCCCACCACAAAGGTTTCAACACTTTCAGTTCCTCCTGGGGCTGAAGTTCAGGTGGAGGTGCTGGAACTGGCACCTCACCCTCTCTGTAGATACTTTCCCTGATGGAACAAGCTGATTTTTATATCTGGCTTGTCTTTTGTCTACTCCAAGAATACAGAAGTGAGTGAAAGTTCCTGTAGGGTTCATGTTCAGCTCACAATGTCCATAGAGTTATGGAGTGGTTTGGGTGGGAGGGAATCTTGAAAAGATTTTTAAAGACCCAACCCCTGCTATGACTGGGGACACCTTCCACCTCCAAGCTCCATCCAGCCTGCCCTTGGACACCTCCAGGGATCCAGGGGCAGCCACAGCTGTGCCAGGGCCTTGTAAAAAGGCCCACTCCTTGTAAAAAATCTTCTTCCTTTTATCTCACTGACCTTCTTTTAGTTACATGAGCTTAGGAACTCATCCCCTGGGATAATGGAAACCAGCTTGGATCCCACAAAAGCAAAGGCATCTTCTCTCTTCAGCCATTCAGACTGCCCAGGAAACACCCTGCTAAATAATATTCCACATCCCAATGAAGTCACAGGGAATCCTACTGGGACAAGGTTCTGAGCAGTCAGCAGAAGAGAGGAATTGAACTGAACCTTTGATAATTGGTGTAAGAATTCCTGGCTGAGCCCTTGTCCTGTTTAGATCCATTACAGAAAGGTTAGAACCCTGGCTGGGTCTGCCTGGCTCAGTACAGACACAAAACTCATTAGCTGCACTGAGAAAAGCTTTCAGAAATGCACATCATTCAATTAGACCATCAAAAGATGATCTGATCATGTCAGCTCAATTATTCAGACTTGGGCAAACTGAAATCTTTCATGTCACCTCAGCTGGGAGCTTTGTGCTGTGCCAGCCCTCCCGTACCAAGAGCTCAGCTTGGGAGATTTATCCAGACCTTATTGCTGCTTTTCAATTGACCTTTTTGGATAAGGAAATTCCCTAAGTTTGATATCAGAGAGACGCAGGATGGTTAAGGTTGGAAATGACCTCCAAAATCATCGAGTCCAACCTTCAACCAAATCTAAGCCTTATTTCCAGGGATGGGGATTCCCCCACTTCCCTAGGCAGCCTCTCCCACTGCCTGGCCACTCTTTCAGTGAAGATATTTTTAGGATATTAAAGAATATTAATCAGAAGGAACAAAGGCATCCAGGACACCACAGGGTAGGAACAGATGTGGTGTGGGCTGGAGCTCCTGCAGCTCGGGATTCTCCCAACACGGATCTGGGCACGGAGCTTTGCCTGCCTCCCATAGAGCTGCCTTTTGGCAAAATCCCCTTTCTCCACTTCATTTCATGGTGCTGATGCCTCTGTCATCCCTTTTCCTGCTGTTCCTGCTCTTTTCAAGCTTCTCCATCCTCAGGGCAATTCTGCTGTCCTTTTCCACAAACCCAAATGTGAGATGACAGAGTTTGCCACCATTTGCTTGTCTGGCAATCCCAATGTGTCTAATCCAGGGCTGAAGGAAAGAGGGATTTTTTATGCACTGGCAAAGCACTCACTGCTCCCTCTCCTTTGATTGCACCATAAATAAAGCAGTAAATGTGACTCATCCTGGACTTTCAGTGAGGTATTGAATGGAAGGCCAGTTGGGAAGTTAACATTTGGGTGGAAGACCCTCAGTTGGTTATGACTGCACACAGGATGAAGGGATTCTGATCATTTGTTGAAAAGGACACAAAAACCTGCAGCAGTTTTATAACATCTTCTGGCCAAAGACAGCTGCTGAAACCATTCATGTGTTGAAGAATTTTCATGTGGTTCTTGTTGGCTTGTATAGAAAAGAGGGGGAAAGGGATAGAAAGGAAAAAAAAGATAGGAAAATATTGAAATATAAGGTATTCTGAGGTACTTCAATTGGCAGTTACTCTGAGCCAGCAAACCTTCAAAAGGAGAGGAAAGAGATGAATGTGGGTAGTGGAAATTATGTATGACAATTATGGGATCATGGAATATCCTGAGAAGGAAGGGACCCTCAGGGATGCTCAGCCCAGTCCCTGTCCCTGCACAAACACCCCAACAAGCCCACCCTGAGCACCCCTGGCAGCGCTGTCCCAAACGCTCCTGCAGCTCTGGCAGCCTTGGGGCCGGGACCATTCCCTGGGCAGCCTGGGCAGTGCCAGCACCCTTGGGGGCAAGAACCTTTCCCTGAGCTCCATGCCAAACCTGCCCTGGGTCATTGCCAGTGGGGCACTGGAGTCACTGGGGTCTCAGGATGTGCACATCTTCTTCTCACCCCTCCTCTTCTGGGAGAGGATCTCAGACGTGACCTTGAGCAAACCCTTCTGTCCCAGCCCTGCTGTGTGTCATTCCTGACTCCAACCTCTGCCTGGTCTCCATCAATCCCACACTTTGAGGTGTTGTTCTGACACCCAGCTCCCACCAGGTCCTTGATCTCCCCAAAAACCTCTTCCCCTGAGCAAGGTGTTGCAGCTCTTCCCTCCAAAGCTGCCCTGCAGTCCACGCACCCTCCTGAGAACCAAACCAGTGAAACCAGAGGCTGAAGGCTGCACAGCCCAGCCTTTCAAGCTGAAACCACCCCAAAGATACAGAAAGCTCAGCCCTGACCAAACAGAGCTCTGAGAACCACTCATTGTTCTCAGGCACGGCCCGGGAATGAGTATCCCGGGAGGAGGGAGCATCCCAGAGCCAGCTGGTGGAGCCACTGTTTGTGCTCCTGTTTGCTCTCTTCATCTCAGAGATTTTACAAAGCCTCCCACTCTGGCAAAGCAAATAAATGACAAGTGCTGAAGGAATCCTGAAGACCACAGGCCATGGCAACCATGAGCCCAGTGCTCCACACAGGATGGGAATCTGCTCCATCCACAGCTCCTCATTGTCACATCAAGAACTGGCAATAATTAGCATTCACTCTGTGATTCACAGAAGGTTGATTTTAATAATAATCTTCATTAAGAAACTTATTGTTTTTATAGACATTTATGATGCAGGTAAACCTAATTGGCCCTTCAGTCTAAACACCACCAACACTGGCTAATTAAGAAACCACCCTTTGGTAAACCAATCTCCATAACACATTCTACATGTTCACAATAAGAGGTGCAGCAAGTTAAGATAAGAATTGTTTCTCATTCTTTTCTCTGATCTTCTCACAGACTTTCTCAGGCGATGCCTGGGAAAGTGGTGTTTTTATCTCTGTGGCCAGAGAGCTGCTGCCACATTTCATGGGCATTTTCAGATCCTTGTTTTAGCCCAGGGAGCACTGGTGAGGAGATGGAGGCTCAAAGCTGCTCAGATGAGAGCAGTGTGGTGCTGTCCCAGGGGTGTGATTGAAGATCTGCACAGTGAAAACTTCTCTCACTGGTTGGAAATGAATCATGGGATCATTGTAGGGCCATGGAATGGGCCATTGTTTGGCTTGGAAGGGACCTGAAGGATCATCTCATGCCAATATTCTCCTCATTCCAGGGACACCTCCCACTGTCCCAGGCTGCTCCCAGCCCTGCCCAGCCTGGCCTTGGGCACTGGCAGGGATCCAGGGGCAGCCACAGCTACTCTGGGCACCCTGTGCCAGGGCCTGCCCACCCTGCCAGGGAACAATTCCTGCCCAATATCCCATCCATGCCTGCCCTCTGGCAGTGGCAGCCATTCCCTGTGTCCTGTCCCTCCAGGCCTTGTCCCCAGTCCCTCTGCAGCTCTCCTGGAGCCCCTTCAGGCCCTGCAGGGGCTCTGAGCTCTCCCTGGAGCCTTCTCTCCTCCTGAACACCCCCAGCTTCCCAACCAGATTTCCAGAGGTAAAGCCTGAAAATGTAGAATTTAGAGGCAAACTTTCAGCATGGAAAGAGATGAGCAGCTCCAGAGCCCAGCAATTCTTGCAAGAGGCAGAATTCCTGCACAGATTTAGTGAGGAGTGAATAGGGGATGGCAGAAAATTATGGCTTAGAGAAAATTATTTCGATGTGAGAGAGTTTTGAATAGTCCCTGATATGAGAGGATTTGGAGGAACTTTGAAAGGACAGAAGAAAGGCTCAGCTGGGCAATAGGATGGCAGATGAAAGTCAGTGCAATGTGATGCTTGTGGGAAGGAAGAGTTTGAAGTGTTCCTGTGTTTCATGCATTGTAAATCAACTCCAAGGCCTCAGTGTCACTGGAAAGAGCTCATTAAGAAGCATCTGCTCAGCAAAGCGTTCTGGCCAGAAGAGCAGGATATTTAAATGTGGGGTTTATGTAATGATGAAAATATTATAGAGCCATATATTCCATTAGTGGTGAGCCCTCCTCATCTGAAACAGGGTTTTCAGTCAGTTCTGTTGGGAAAATGTAAATCAAGCTTGAAGAGTGCAAGAAGAAATGCTAAAGACTTGGAGGATTTCCATATGAAAAGAGCCTTCTTATAATGTTGCAACTTCAGATAAGACATTACTCATGGTAAAAACTGAATTTCCTTCATTAATGAATGGGATGGGATGTTTTAAAAATGATCTTCCAAACTACTCTGCCACAAGAATGAGGAGACACTGCCATAAATTCAAATAACCCTTTTATGTCGAGGACCATTAAAACTCAGATGAGCCCTTTGGATCAGCAAACTCATTAGTTCAGCTCAGTAATTCGTGCTCAGGAGCTTTGTTGGATTGCAGGAAGAGTTTCCTCCTCCTCCCACAAGAGCCCTTGCACAAGTTCCTGTGGAATTTGCAGTCCTGGATTATTCCTTGAGCCAGAGCTCGCACTCCTAATGCACCACTGAAACTGGGCTTCTCTCACCAGGACATTTCCTCCAGGAAACATCCAGAAAAGCTCTGGAACACCAAAAAAACCCACTCGGGGCTGCTGCCACCCCCCTGCCAGTTCAGCTCCACACAGAACAATTAAGGAGAGGAAAATTCGGTTGGCATTCACAGCTTTATTTCAGGTAATTCCCAAACCTCCAGCTGCTCCTTTTACAGCCTGGAAGAATAATCCATGACATTCCAACTGCAGATACTCCTGGGCATGAGGGAAGAGCCAGACCTGGGTGGGAACCTTTAAAAGCCCCTGGAGGGAATTCCAGGGCTTCTGCAGGTTTTTTAGGGACACCTCTGCTGCATTGCATGTGAAATTCACCCCCAAGTGTAAATGCTGCATTTTAGGATTGAGTTTAAGGCTGGATTTAGGGCAAATTAGAGAGGTCTACCCCAAATGTACTTTCATTTAAAGGATGCTCCAGCAAATACCTTTGGCACAAGGTGACCTTGACAAAGCTGTGGCACGACAGAGACATGAATGAGGCCAGATGGCCTCAAGTCCTACCTGGAAATGTTCAGGATTTCCACCAGGAGGTGACTGAAGTTAAGCTTCCCTTCCAGAGCCACAGGCCTGGAGCTGAATCCTGGGAAAGCTCTGGAATTTGGGTGTTCCCAAAACCAGGCAGCTCAGGTGGAGCAGAAAGAGCAAGGAAATGTTCTGGGGTTGCTCCAGAACACTGAAGGGATGGGAACAGTGGGGATTACACAAAAAAAAATCTCAGTGCCACAATCTGTCCCAATCAACTCTCCAAAGAATCCTCTGGCTTGCAGATTTCCCCCTGTTGTTCCTGCACAATCGTCAGGAATTACCATGAGAGGTTTTATTTCTCACAGTGGAATGCACACCCCCAGGATCACAGAGCTGCCCTGACAACACATTTCAAACTCAATTTTCCTCCCTGCCAATCTGGAGGCCCCAAAAGCCACTCTCCTTCCCAGAGAGTATTCGCAAGCCTTTCTGCTGAGGGAATTTTTGTCTCATTTTGGTTTTGCTGTTGTTGCTTTAATTTTGTTTGGGATTTTTTTTTTCTTTTGGTTTGCGGGAATCCCACTGTTTTTCAAGCCAGTGAAAAGCTCCCTCAGCAAGGCAACTTCTGTTTAAAACAAGGAAGATCATCTTGGAAAAGCTGACCTTGGGATGTCCTGAGAGCACAGGGGGTTCTTCCTGTCTGTAGATCTGCAGTGTGGCTGTGGAGGAGAAACCTTGAGTCTCATCCAGCTTTTATAGAATCCCAGAATGGTTTGGGTTGGAAGGGACCTCCAAGCCCATCCAGTGCCACCCCTGCCATGGCAGG
This sequence comes from Onychostruthus taczanowskii, assembly GCF_017590055.1. Lineage (NCBI taxonomy): Eukaryota > Metazoa > Chordata > Aves > Passeriformes > Passeridae > Onychostruthus > Onychostruthus taczanowskii. The sequence goes on along the minus strand of NW_024497630.1, from coordinate 31,563 downwards.
GACACCTCCCACTGTCCCAGGCTGCTCCCAGCCCTGTCCAGCCTGGCCTTGGGTACTGCCAGGGATCCAGGGGCAGCCACAGCTGCTCTGGGCACCCTGTGCCAGGGCCTGCCCACCCTGCCAGGGAACAATTCCTGCCCAAGATCCCATCCAGCCCTGCCCTCTGGCAGTGGCAGCCATTCCCTGTGTCCTGTCCCTCCAGGCCTTGTCCCCAGTCCCTCTGCAGCTCTCCTGGAGCCCCTTCAGGCCCTGCAAGGGGCTCTGAGCTCTCCCTGGAGCCTTCTCTTGTCCAGGGGAGCACCCCCAGCTCTGCCAGCCTGGAGCCCCCAAGGAACTCTTTCTGGTAAAACAAACTTCATTTCAATGTTTAGAAACATTTACTGACATTTTACATTGCAATATTTGAAGTTGGTCCAATTTCCATGTATTTATATATTCAGGGAAGGAGCCATTTTCTGTTGTTCATATAGAAGGGAATTAACATGAAACAGAAAAATGCAAATTAAAAGTTTCCATCTGGGTATTGCTGGAAACCAGCCTTGCACAGGAGCCACTCCCTTTGCCTCCCCAAGGCTGTGGAGTGATTAAGAGATGAAGTAATGAATTTAAATATTATCTGAGCTTAAAACCTCTAAAGTTCACGCTCAGTGAAACTGAGCTTCAAGCAGGGGAAAAGAACCCTATAATCTCAGCTGAGGACAGTGCTGGGGACTTCTGTAAGGATATTTGTCCTTTAAAATGCAAATATGGTCCTTAAAAAAGCCAAATATTCTGTGGTTTTTAATGCAGAAAATTTTCAAGGTTTTAAAAGGTTTTAAAAATCTCCTGCTGGTACTTTCTCTGTGATATTTTAGAGCTTTCAGAAATTGTTTTTGAATACCTGCTGCCACCCCATCAAAGTTTGGGGTTTGAAATGTTTGATGCATTAAGGCTACACCTATGTGGGAGCTGAAATGTCTCTCTTTTTTTTTTTTTTTTTTTTTTTTTTTTTTTTTTTTTCCCCCTGTAATTTCAAGCTCTCTTTTCATTCCAGTGTGAAGTGAAATGTCATATTTAAAAATTCAGCACGGAATGTGGCGTTTAAAAAGTTTTTCGAAGTTCCTCTGTTGTCATTTTGACAGCCCTCCTTGATGCCCTTATTGTACTTTATTACATCAGGCAATAATTTTCATAGCAAAAATTATTTTGAAAGGAGAAGTGGAAATGCGAAGTTCTTGTCATGTGAAAATGGAACATTTCAGCCTTATTTGCATGTTTGACTTTGCATTCAGAATATAAAGGGCAGAACCCAACACAATCCTGCTGAAAGCTTGGATTTCAGTAAAGCAGCACTTTTATTTTTAAGAGGAAAATGTAGAAAATTCTGATCAGCTACACAAGGATTCTGGATTCAGTTGTTCCTGGCTGATCCCATTTGGCAATTCCCAAATCCTTTGGGAATGTCCCAATCCCAAATCCCAATCCCAAAGCCAAAACCCGCCACTTTGCCTTGGCATTGCTCTCAGTGAAGGTACAAACCCTCCTCAGGTCAGGTGGGAGATGTTCACCTCAAATATTCCATATATTCAGTAATCCCCAAGGAAGGTTTGGCCACATCAGAGGAGCCCTGGGCTGGCTGGACCTGGGAATGGCTGGGAATGAAAATCTCTTCACTTTGACCAGTCCAAGATGCCCTGGGGAAGATTCCAACCTGCTCACATCAGGTCTGGCTTGCTCTTGGATGATCCCTGCTGGAAGAAAACCTAAAAAAGGCCACTTTAATATGAAATATTTGCAGTACCAGGTCTTGCTGTGTTACTGAGAACCTTGGGTGTGACAGAGCTGGTTCTTGTAGTCACAGGTCTCTTTTGAAGAGCATCAGCCCATGCTGCCCTGATTAAACAGGTGGAAGATAGAGGTGCATGCCAAGAAATCCTTGGTGTCAGTGACATTTTCATCTCACTTCAGTTCATTGAATGCTCTCATTTTTGTGCTTTACAGCCTCCCTGCTCTGGGCTGGTTGAACTCACCTGTTTTGTAGCACGGGGACAAAACCTCACTCAGCTCCTTCCTATCTAAACCAGGTGCCTGGAGCTTCCAGGCTCTGGAAGGGGTTTGATAAATCCTTGGAAGAACTTAATGCCCATAAATATCTGCCTGCAGGAACCCCCAGAGGATGCTCTGGCTGCTGCTGAAGGAGCAGGGTCAGGGACAGGGGAAGGACTCCAGTCCTCCCCAGTGAGGTTTCCCAGCACTGAAGGATCCATGAGCAGGACCAGGATCACGGCTCTTCCATGGGCAGCTCTGCATGTGGAAGAACTCTCTGGAAAACAGGGACAGGACCCCAGGGAGAGGCTGGTTCAGCTGGAGCACAGGAGACTGAGGGAAGGCTCCTCGGAGGCTGCAGCTCCTCCCCAGGGGAGGCAGAGGGGCAGGGGCTGAGCTCTGCTCTGGGACAGGGACAGGAGGCCAGGAAGGGCTGGAGCTGTGCCAGGGCTTGGCATGGAGCTCAGGGAAAGGTTCTTGCCCCCGAGGGTGCTGGCACAGCCCAGGCTGCCCAGGGAATGGTCCCGGGCCCAAGGCTGCCAGAGCTGCAGGAGCGTTTGGACAGCGCTGCCAGGGGTGCTCAGGGTGGGCTTGTTGGGGGGGCTGGGCAGGGACAGGGGCTGGGTTTGATCCCTGTGGGTCCTTTCCAGCTCAGAATGTTTTAGGATGTTAAGAAAGGCGTGGCCCAGGTGACAGCTGAAGAGGAATGTCATTAACTCACCTGAGATCTCTTCAGCCCAGGAGGGAGTGAGTAAGCAGCTCTGTGAGGCTGGGGGTGCCAAAGCTCCACAGGACATTCCTACCCTCAGAGTGATCCTGGCAGGCCTAACCTGAAAAAAAGGTCTTTTTCCCTATATAAAGTCATAGAACTGGATTGGAAGTGACCTTGAAGATCATCCCATTCCACTCCCTCCATGGGTAGGGACACCTTCCACAGGACCAGGGTGCTCCAAGCCCTGTCCAACCTGGCCTTGGACACTTCCAGGGTCAGGGCATGTTTTCTGTTCCTCAACATCTGGAAAAACATGAACTTAACTTTCCCAGGCCTTTGTGGTGATTAATCCCTTGAAGGTGGCAAAAGAGATTTTAGAAAGAATGAATGTTGTGCAACTTTGGGTCATTAATAATGATCTGGTTCCCCACACCCCCTGGCAGACACACACAGAGTCTCCCAACACTCACAGCCTCATGAACTCTGGTGTTGCTCCTTCTCCAAGGATTTTTGCTGTTATCTCTCATTCCTTACAAGGTTGGCCTCTGACTCCTCTCACACCAAGAATGATTTGGCATGGGCAGGGGTTGAAAGCTGTGCTGAAGTCACTGAATTTGTCCTTCCTCAAACAGCTCAACATAGGTTTGTGTCACACAGAGGCCAAAATTCTGCAGTTCATGCTCTTTCCTGCTCAGCCAAGGAGAGAATTTGGGTTGAAGATAATTTATATTAACATTACATCACCTGCAGCATCATTTCAGCAAGAACTTCTGGGCTGGAGAGAGACAAATGGGCTGCTGGGAGCAGACTGCTCGGGGATGTCTGCAAGGAGATGCAAGAGCCTAAAAACCAGACCATAAACCATGGGGGCAATGACACTGACACAGTTCTGTTCCGTCCCCTGCTCAGAGCCCCTCTGTGAAATCTGGAGCTGTTCCTGCTGGTGGAGAGGAAAAGGGAAGACAGATTTCTCTCCTTCTGCAGGGAATAACCCCTGCTGGAGCAGGAGAGAGCTGGATGCAGGAAGGGGAATCTGCTTTACCTTTAATTTTAGCTGAGGCAGGGCCTTCCTGAGCATGTTATAAACAGAATACCTGCAAATACTTTGCCTGGGCCTGATTACACACTCACAGTTTAGATAACTACATCCTAATCGATCCTTGGAGCTCCTTAAAGGAGGTCCCACCAAGGGAATCCCTCTGAAGAAAACACCCTGCAACCTTCCAGAGCAAAGCCCAATCAGGAGGCGTTAATTACCCCGAGAGAAAAACCTTTGTGAGGAATGCAATGAGAGAAATGTGGGTGTGCAGGATCCACAGGGATCCCTGAGCGCTTGACCTTCACCCAGCTCTGCTCACCACACCCCAGGGCAGGAGCATCCAGCAGAACCTCATGCCTCAGGGGTTGTTCTTCCCTCTGTGCTGCAACATCTCTCCGTCTGCTCTTTCCTTCTCTTGCCTTTTGTCTTCCCAGAATTTCCCTTCCTTATTCCCCTCTTAACCTTTGATTGCTGAGGAGTGGGGATCACCACTGGCAGAGCAGACCTTGAATTTCAATATTTGTAAAACACAGAGGCGTCTTGGGCTGGGTTCCACAGAATCACTGGTTGGAAAGGACCTCCAAGATCGTCAAATCCAACCTTTGGCCAAATCCCCCTATTCCCTCTAAACTACACCACCAAGTGCCACATTTGATTCCTTTTTGAGCTCTTCCAGGGGTGGTGCCTCCACCACTTCCCTGCACAGCCCATTCCAATGCCTGGCCACTCTTTCAGTGAAGACATTTTTCCTGATGTCCAACCTGACCCCCCCTAGTACAGCTTGAGGCCTTTTCCAGTGTGATGAAGCAGGGAAAGAGGTGCCACTTGGAAAGCAAGAGGCTGAGCTGAGCTTATGAGTCACAGTGAAATTCAAGTTTTAGGTCAGGGTTTGTGTTCAGGGCCTCCAGGACAACACAGTGCTCACACATCCACATCCAAGTCCTTTGCCTGGGCCTTTCTGCAAGGAGGGTTGGAAAATGCGCCTGGAAAAATCTTAATCTCTGTGGGATTGTGATCCCACAGAACTCCAGGCATTTGTGCTGTTTTCTTTCAGAAAAACCCTTTGGATCTGTAATCAAGTCTAGGATTTAGCTGTATTATTTCCAGGCTGCATGGAGGGGAAGGCCCTGGGTGAGACATTGCAGAGCCCCCAGTCACACTGACCCAGCTGGGCTGGGAACCTCCTGAGCACAGCTCTGCCACCCCAAATTCCTGGCCAGTGCTTTGAGAGCACCTCTAAACCATCAGGGAAAGGTCATTTGGCCTACTGCAAAGTTTGCACCTCATTTCTTGCAAGGGGGAAGTGCCCACAGAGGATGGCAACACATCCTTGATCCTTGCCTTCAAATCAAGTGACATTTCCAAGAAATCCTTGCAGTGGAAAGAGCTGGAGCTGTGTGTGGGGGTGTCACCTGGGTGCTGTGACTCCCCCCTTGTGTTTTCCATGTTTTTCCCAGTGAGGAGCCCATGGGGACATGGTGCAGTGCTGGGGATTTTTCAGAGCTCAATGGGGAAATAAACATCAATTCTGCATCCTAAATATCCAGGGCCCCAGTGACGTGAATGTCTTGAGGAACTTTGGGATGTGAGTGGCAGCTGAGGGAGCTGGGAAGGGGCTCAGCCGCGAGCACAGGAGGCTCAGGGGGGACCTTGTGGCTCTGCACAACTCCTGACAGGAGGAGACAGCCGGGGAGGTCCGGCTCTGCTCCAGGGAACAGGGACAGGAGGAGAGGGAACGGCCTCAGGCTGGGCCAGGGGAGCTCAGGGTGGACACCAGCAGGAATTTGTCCATGGAAAAACAAGGTGTGAAAACCAAGGTTTACTCTCTTGGTAAAGTGTAAAAGTTTAATAAAGGACAAGAAGAGATAAAGACAATAAAGTAAAGATTTATAGTTGAGTGCCTCTTGGCATTCCACCAAGAGCACACTTGTTATTTTAGAAACACTTTTTATATACTACTTATATACTAATAATACTATTTAATACTATTTCTATTGTATCAGCTTGTTACATATTCATAAACAATTATGCATATTAAAACTGTTCCTTAAACTAATTTACATGTTTTAAGAATTCTTTAGTATGTCTTCTCCTTGGAGACATACTTTCTAGAGCATGTGTATTTCTTGTCTGTGGTTTTAGTCTATTCTTGTCATCACCTCCAGTTTTTGGGCTTTGGTCTGTGCTTTCTACTGGTGGTAAGTGTTGGTAGTTGGCATGCCAGTAGTAGGGGTCTTCATCATATGTTTATTGAATGTTATTTTAACTAAGTAGGTATTTCAATAAAAGTCTGTTTGTATTGGTTATCTTACTACTATGTCTGAGTTTAGTTAAAACAGAAATTAAAACTATATATTTATAGCAAAGTTACTTTAACATTATATATATAGCATCTATTTCAATATTTGTGAAAAGCCATTATTATAATATAGATACATATTCTAATATATAATATCTTTAGACAATATATATCTATAACATATATTATATATTAATTTTTTATATATAATTTAAATATATAAATAGTATATAATAGATATAAAAAGGTAGCATATAATATATTATATATTTATATATTATATGTTTTTATAGATTTATATATATTAATATATGTAAATATAGATATAATATGTATCTATAACAGTGATCAGGCCATGACAGGGGCTGCCCAGGGATGTTTGGAGTCCCCATCCCTGGAGGTTTCCAAGGAATTCCTGGATGTGGCATTCAGTGCTCTGGGCTGGGAACAAGGTGGGGAGGGGCTCAGGATGGACTCAATGACCTTGGAGGACTCTTCCAACCTAAATGACTCTGGAAATCTGTGATTCCAATCACAGATTCCGAAAATCACAGAAATCTGAAATTCCAGCCTAAATGACTCTGGAAATCTGTGATTCTTTCCTATTTTCTGGTTCTAGGCCAGGCCCAGCCCAACCTTGCCCTTCCAATCAGCAGTTTGGGAGCTCCTGGGATAATTTTTGCTTTACAAATGCAAATCCGAGATTCTTTTGTGTTCTGGGGCAGGTGCTGCTGAACCAGAGACCTGAGACTTTTGTGCTCTCCCACCTCCAGCAATAATATCACTCCTGCCCCTGGAATGGCCCTGAGAAAATGGGATTTCAGGAGCTACTTCCCATCAAAGTTCACACAGCCGGTAAAAGAATGGATTTATCTCAATTATTTTCTTTAATCCATTAATTAGTCAGCCTGGTAATCAAATATTTTTTCAGTATTCTACAATCAAATTATCTTTCTTTCCCCAAAGCTTTCCTGTATAATAATTTTTCCAGGTTTTTGTCCATGTGCATTTAAAAAAACCCAATAAATCAAGAATTTATTTTCTAGTTATTTGTTACCTGCAAATATTCCCTATTGAAGGCAACTCTGCACAGTTTCACTGTAGCTGCTTTTCTGATAGAGGAGCTTAAAATAATTCTAAAATTAGCATAGGAACAATTAATCCTCAAAATCCCACTGTCAGTAAGTGGCCAGAAAATAATAATTTACATATAAAGATGTGGGAAAAGCTTCAGGGTGTTATGATGGGCTGATCCTTGTGTGAATAAATGCTCCCAAAAAAGGGAGCAGTTCAAGGTTTTAATCAAGGAACAATCTACCTCTAAAACCTTTCAGCCTTGAGCTATATTCCCACCTGTAATTCCTTTTAAGTATTTTGTAGTAAACTTGTGAAGGTTTGGTAATAATTGTCATGTTTGCAGAGATCCTGAGAGAGAAGGTTAAAAAATACTTATCTTTTGGTCAGATATTTTTGCTAAAAAAGTTGCATGGAAGTATCAAGGAACAGCTTTTTTCCAATCACTCTTCGAAGTCAGTGTTGTAAATGGTAATTTCAAGCTTGCCATCAGAGTAGCAGATTATTAAAATCCTTATTGTTGTAATTAGTGTGAAATAAAGGCTATAAAGACCCTTAGAGAAAGTATATTTATGTGTAGGCACCATCATAATGCATCAACACTTGACATCACCACTCTCTTTCTTCTGGAGGAGCATTGTCACACTGTTTTACTGCTTTTTATCCATAAAAAGAAGCTTCTCAAAGAGAAAATTAATGCACTTTCTGCCTAAAACCTTCAAACTTCAGGCCTGAAACTTCAGTCCTTCTTGTACAGCCTCTAAAGACATGGAAAGGTGCTTTTGGGAAGCTTTAGGATAATTTTCAGGGATGGTTGGGAGAGATGAGAATCTCAAGAAGGGATTTATTTCATTATTCTCTATGTCGAAGTGACCCTTTGGGACTGAAACAACTCTGAATATCATCATTTTCTGGTCAAATAATGTGGAAACCAGACACTCACAGATCTGAGATCCTTCACTGGAAGGGCTTTTCCCCAAATCCCAGAGGAACAGGCTGGATGTGGATCCACAGAGGTCCCTGGGTCCGTGCTGGGGATCCTTGACAGCGTTTCTGGGACCTGGAGCAGAACTGGAGGGTCCTTGAAGGTCCATTGCCTTCAGTGACATTTCCAAGGAATTCCTTCATGCTCGTTTTGGCCTTCTTTTTTCTGCCTCTGTCGAGGCTGGGATTGAAGGCACTTGAGACAATATTTCACATTCAAGCTTAGATGTTTATTATTTCTTATCCATGTTACAGTCTCACAACAGTGAGTTCTGCGGTATTTCACTAACAAGGTAGAGAATGACCAACTAGCTTTCATTACAAGGTCTTTTAAGGCTAAACTATCCAATTAAGAAATTACACCTAAATTATTTTCACTTTTAACCCAACAACTAATCACTTGAAGTCTGCAGTGTGGACTTTTCTGTCCAGTTACACAAAACCACCCAAACCCACGAAGACGAAGGTGAAGAAGAAGGAGAAGAAGAAGAAGAAGAAGGACAAGAAGGAGGAGAAGGAGGAGAAGAAGGTGAAGAAGAAAGTGAAGAAGAAGGACCAACCTCCACCCTAAAACCTCCATCTTGCTTTATATATGTTACTGTATTCTGAAATCTTCCTCTCTAAGTTTTCCACCCTGTGATATCACACACTTCTATTCAAACTCCACACCACAATCCCAGTTCTATCATTCCATTTTGGAAGCCTTCTCCACGGCCTCAGGTCAGATGCAGTGTTCTCCTGGGGGTCAGTGCCTGGCAGCACAGGAAGTCTGAAATTCTCAGCAGCCAGAACTCCAACACTCTGAGACACATCCTCCCCCCTCAGGCTGCAGGAATGTTTTCTGGATGTCAGTCCCAACGGATTTGTGCAGTTTTGCACAGGGAGATCATAAATGGGAATTTGGGGTATTTTCTCCCCAAGGGTGCTGGGGGAACCAAGATGCTCCAGCTGGAGATTTTAGGTGAGAAAGGAAACCAAAGGGATGCTCAAATTCTTTTTATAATTAATTTATCCCTCCAAGCAAAAGGAGGGATCCACTGGCAAAGGAAAGGACAATTCCCAGCCAGCCAAGCCTGCTGACCTCTGGCTGCTTTTCCCAGAGCTGTTCCACCTGGAATTAGTTCACCTAAGCCCAGAACCAGAACTCAGTAAGAAGCCAGGTAACAAAAGATTCCTAATCCTTCTGGAGGCTCCTTTGTCATTAAATCTCTTCATAATTGGTTGTGAATTGGTCACGTAACTCCCCTGACCTCCGATGGTCAGTGGAGCATTAAGGAAGAAAATTCCTCAGTTTTGGGGCTGTGCCAAATCGTCCTGTGCTGAGAGAGGAAAATCCAGTCCCATTCCTGGGCTCCTCTGCCAACGCTGCTGCTGCAGCCCCAGCAGGCTCTGGGAGCTGCATCTGCACAGGATTTGGATACTGGAATGCTGGCCTGGTCCATGGGCAATCCCAGCCTGGTCCATGGACAAATCCAAGCTGGTCCATGGACAATCCCAGCCTCGTCCATGGACAATTCCATCCTCATCCATGGTCAGTCCCAGCCTGGTCCATGGGCAATCCCAGCCTGGTCCATGGACAAATCCAAGCTGGTCCATGGACAGTCCCTGCTCTGCTGCAATTATTCCCCTTCCCTTCATGCACAGCCCAGTGCTCATTTGCCCCAACACTGAGACATGTGGGCTCATCCACTTGTTTGAGGAGAATCCCAGAGTGGTATGGGTTGAGAGAGACCTTTAAAGCTCATCCCATTCCACCCCTGCCATGGCAGGGACACCTCCCACTGTCCCAGGCTGCTCCCAGCCCTGTCCAGCCTGGCCTTGGGCACTGCCAGGGATCCAGGGGCAGCTACAGCTGCTCTGGGCACCCTGGGCCAGGGCCTGCCCACCCTGCCAGGGAACAATTCCTGCCCAATATCCCATCCAGTCCTGCCCTCTGGCAGTGGCAGCCATTCCCTGTGTCCTGTCCCTCCAGGCCTTGTCCCCAGTCCCTCTGCAGCTCTCCTGGAGCCCCTTCAGGCCCTGCAGGGGCTCTGAGCTCTCCCTGGACAATCCCAGTTCCCTTGGTGTTTCCCTATAGCCAGGTTCTCCATCACTCCAGTCCTCTCTGTGGCCTCCTCTGGGCTCTCTTCAAGTCCCTGTCCCTGCTCTGTTGGGGGACACAGAGCTGGCCCTGCTGCTCTAAGGGGGGATTCACCAGAGTGGGGCACAGGGACAGAATCAAAGCTGTTTTGTTCCTCTCTGAAGCATCCCAAACTCTACAGGAAGACTTGGATCTTCTCCCAGGAGAGAAGGGCAGCAGGTGCATTCCTTGTATCTGCATCACTGCCATGATTATTCACGTTCGCTCCCTGTGCAATAATTCTATATTTGTGTAGGAATTTCACACTGCAGGGAGGTTTTAAATACTTCTGCTCACTGCAGAGCTGATCCCAGCACGGAATGTACTGGGAAAGGAAAGGAATGAGCACAGTCAGAGGCACAGACCCTGTGAAGCACATCCATGTGTGCACAGCCGTGGCCCATAGGAGTTCCAGGAACAGTCTTTGCCTCCAGCTAAATTGGTCCTTACTGGCTCTAAACGTGCTCGGGTAAAATGTCATCATTTATCTGCATTGCTGAGATGGTGACATCAGCACAACTCGTTGTGATTCTGGATTCTTTCCCTGCTGACCTCAAGGATTTAATTGGTTGGAAAGGGCTGTGGATTTCTTCTGTCCAGCTGCATTTCCCAGGACAGCTGGGGCAGTCTCTGCTGTGCTGGCCCTTGGCTGAGGCAAGAAAAGCCTCAGATAATTCATTATCAGCACTGTGGAGATGTATTCCTTCTCATTTATTTAAAAATCTGCAGGAGCAGATCCTTCCCTGGGGCCTCCCCATCCCTAAATCTCTGCCAGGACAAAGATGTCATGACAAGATCCACTGGAGGCTTAAAGCAAGGCAAATATTTGAGTTTAGAACCTTGCTGTTTCCTGATGGGTCCTTTCTATCCCTGAAGGGCCACATGGGGCCAACACAAACTTTTCCTTGTAGAAATATTTCATTTTGTTTGCAGAGCTGACCAGTTGTTTCAGATGGCAGTGAGATTAAGAGCTATGCAATCCACAGATTTCCTTAAAACTAAGAAAAATCTCAGTAAATCCTGTTCTTTGATTCCAGATATAAAAAAAAACCCCACAACTTTCTTGATATTAAAAGTGGATTTAAGTTGAAGAGGAATTGCCTTCCTTGCAGGTTTTGCACTCTACTTTTTAGGTCAGCAGGACAAACACCCAGCATCATGTTCTGGCCTCATCATGACTAATTTCAAATGAAGTACATATAAGAAGCTGAACTAATGGGTAATACAGAAATAGGAGGTTTTATCTCCAACTTTTCCTCAGTCTTTGCTGTCTGAAACAAAAGAAATGTAGCTGGCAACTCTCAGGACAGAGATTTGCTTGGACTAATTTCTGTTTGTATGAGCAAAATCTCAGAGTAATGTGATATAAGGCAGATTGATGTTCAACCAGAGAGGAACAAACATCCTTTGATGTGCTTTTATCCCCTGAGTAAATAACACTAAGAAACTGCAGAGAGTTCTTTAAGACATTTCCTGCTTCTTTCTTGGATCATTCCCACATTAGGGACACTGTGCTCCTTTGAACTCAATTTATATTTCGTTTAGTGGGGTTCAAAAAAATCCCTCCAGTTTGCAAATGTAAAATGGGAGGTGAAACAGGACAAGCAGCATATGGACTGATTGTTCTTACACTTTTAAAGCCTATGATTGCTGGATTATTGTTGTAAGAACTGCAAGAGGCGAGAAATCTGAGTCCATATATTAATTTCAAGAAAGGCTTAGTGCGCTTTTTGTAATGTTATCTGAACTCTTGCGTTTGGAGAATTCTTTGCTTTCTATATTTATTTATTCCCAGTTGGAACGAGTCTGTAGGGACAACACGTGGCCAAGGAGAAGCTGAGCATGAGCTAAGAGACAAACGTAAAACAGGGTCATGAAATCACAGAATTAAGATTGGAAAAGACCCTTAAGATCATCCAGTCCAACCACTAACCTAGCACTGCCAAGGCCACCACTAAATTACATCCCCAAGTGCCACATCCATGCCTTTTTTTGACAATTCCAGGAAGGTGACTGCACCACTACCCTGGGCAGCCTCATCAGTGCTTTAAACAATGAAAATTTTATCCTAATATCCAAGATCCAATATCTGAACCTGCCCTGGTACAGCCTGAAACCATCCAGTACCTGAAGGAGCTGGCAGGAAAGATGGACAGAGAAGGTTTCCAAAGGCCTGGAGGGACAGGACACAGGGAATGGCTCCCACTGCCAGAGGGCAGGGCTGGATGGGATCTTGGGCAGGAATTGTTCCCTGGCAGGGTGGGCAGGCCCTGGCACAGGGTGCCCAGAGCAGCTGTGGCTGCCCCTGGATCCCTGGCAGTGCCCAAGGCCAGGCTGGACAGGGCTGGGAGCAGCCTGGGACAGTGGGAGGTGGCCCTGCCATGGCAGGGGTGGCACTGGATGGCTTTGAGGTCTCTCCCAACCCAAACCATTCTAGGACTCCGTAATTCTCTGATTTCCAAGAGAAGAACAGGAGACAGAAGTACAAGAACCTGTCACAAATTCAGGAATTGGATCTACACAAGAACATTCACATTTGGGATGTGTCTGTACCACCAGGTTTTGATCTTTTCATTGGCCATGATTTTCACTCCAATCCCCCAAATATCTTTGTGATGTCACAGCCTGGGAGCTGAATAGTAGCTGTCCCACAGCCTGGGAGGTGAATCATTAAGGCTGGAAAATGTCAAATCCAAGCTTTGAACCCCTCCTTGGTGGGTCTTTGTCCCAGATCACCAACGCTGGTGCCAAGGGGTGGCAGGGCTGAAGCCCCCACCTGCCCCTCCCTCCATCCCAAAACCTTTCAGACCCACCTCAAGCTGAGCCAGACCTTGGAACAGCCATTAATGAGTTCCCAGTTTTAGCTGGGAGTTTAAAACAGGATGAGGAAAGGGCTGAGGAAGCAAAGCCAAAGCACAAATCAAGGATCTGTGCCACCAAGTCGTGCACACACATCCTTGCTGTGGGCACAGTGGTGGCACAGCCCTCTGTGGGATGGGGCACCACCAAAAGAGGGTTGGTGTTGGAATTGTGGCTCCTCCAAGGAGTCAAGACAAGGCTGCTGGGAATTTCAAATCATTTGCTAGACTAGAAACATTCAGAGTAAAAAAAATCTCCCCCTTTTTCCTTCAGATGAAAAGTAAGGAAAGAGGTAAAAGCCTAAAATAAGAGGGTAAGTCCCCAACCAGCCTTAGGGGAGAATATCTGCTGTCTAAAATGATGCCAGTTTTAAGATTCTCCAAGAAATGGTGTTTTGGGTCAACAACTAAAGGTCTTCTCCAGACTTACGGATTCTGTGATTCCATGGATATGTTCTATCTGTTCTTTGTTTGTCTCTGCTCATGCTAAGGCTTGACTTGGGCACATTAAAGATGTCAAGTGCACCAAACGCAGGAGAGCAAAGACTGAGACCAGGGGAAGTGCATGGATATCTCAGCAAGTGCAGGCAGGGTGGGAAAGGAAGGGCAAACTCAGCTAAGAAATGTTACCAAATATTCAGGGATGTGGGGAAGAGGATCAGCCTGGCTGGAACTCGGGGGAAAAGAAGTTTAACACCTTTGGAACATGGGAGAGTCAGCTCAGGAGGGCTGCAAGGAATCCCAGAACCACAGAGGGTGGAAAAGGCCTCTCAGAGCATCCAGTCCAGCTGTTCACCCAGCATTGCCAAGCTCACTGCAAAACCCTGTCCCCACATGAAAAATCAATCTTTCAGCCAGGACTCCCATCCCCAAATGCCACATCCACAAAGGTTTTAAATACTTCCAGGGCTGGAAGGAAAGACTCCAGCACTGCCCTGGGCAGCTGGGCCAGGGCTGGACAACCCTCTCAGGGAAGAAATTTCCCCAGTTTCCAATCTAAACCTTCCCTGGCCCAGCCTGAGGCCGTTCCCTCTCCTCCTGTCCCTGTTCCCTGGAGCAGAGCCCGACCCCCCCGGCTGTCCCCTCCTGTCAGGAGTTGTGCAGAGCCACAAGGTCCCCCTGAGCCTCCTTTTCTCCAGGCTGAGCCCCTTCCCAGCTCCCTCAGCCTCTCCTGGAGCTCCAGACCCTGCTCTGGACACGCTCCAGCCCCTCCAGGTTTTGTGGGAGCCCCAGCAGTGACCCCAGACTGAAGGAGGTGCCGCAGCAGTGCCAGCACAGGGGTCACTCCGTGCTCTGGGGCTGTGGTCACTCTGTGGCTGCCACAAGCCAGGTGCTGTTGGCCGCCTTGACCACCTGGCTCAAGTTCAGTCGCTGTCACCAGCTCTCCCAGCACCTTTTCCAGCTTTCCAGCCCCTCTTCCCCTTCCCTGGAGCTGCAGGGGGCTGGTGTGACCCGAAGCCAGGACCTGGCCCATGGCCTGGTTGAACCTCCCAAAACTGGGCTCATCCGCTGAGGGATCCCAGCCTTCTTTTAAACTGCAGAGCACAACTGAATTTTCCACAGAGTCTATGCCAGGTATGGGATAATCCTGGGATCTATCAGCTCCTACAAGCTGGCATTTTATATTTCATTGGAACAGACTGGAAGGATCCAGCTAATTTCAATGATGCCACAAAAGAAAGACTCCCTTTGAACTGTGCTGTTATAACTCATTAGACAAAGTGTCCTTACTTTAATTATTCCAGATGATGGCAAAAAGATTAATTTAATGTTCTACACAAAAGATGTCAAGGTTAATGATTCAATCAGGAACAAAACTGCTGGCAGGGAGAAGCCTCCATATGAGAGATGTTTTGATCTGAAATGAATAAAAAGAATTAAAGATTTAAGAATTGAGGATGGCACAATAACCCAACCTCTCCCACAAATGCTGTGTTTTCCATTGAGGTTCTTCAAGTAAACAAACCTTTGCTCTCCCCATTATGTTTTTCTCCAAACAAATTCAGTCAGACCTTTATTTATTCCACAAAGTGCAGGAAAAAACATGGAGCTGGTTGCAGGGGGTGGTGTGAAAATCAGCCTGTTCAAGGCAGCGTGTGTCACCCAATCTGTCCCTTGGCTGTGTGCCTGCAGGGGCTGTGCAGAGCCAGGCTCAGGGTGGTATTTAAAGCTCTAATTCATCCCACCATCTCAGTACTACAGGAGCTGAGTGGAATGAAGAGTTTTTTTCCAATCAAATCTGACTGTCTGTTTTCCATGAGTGAAGAAATCACCAGGTTGAGCACGCCAAGGGGAACTCCCCCACTGTGGGAATTGTCACTGCTCTCTGAGTTTCTCACTTCTGCTTAATTGGAGCAAATCCAGAGGAGGCCACCAGGATATTCAGAGGGATTGAAGAGTTCTGCTGTGAGGAAAGGCTGGGAGAAATGGGAATGTTCAGCCTGGAGAAGATAAATTTTGGGGTGACCTCATTGTAGCCTTCCAGTGCCTGAAGGGAGCTGGGAAAAACATGGAAAGAGACAATTTCCAAGGGTCTGGAGCGACAGGACAAGGGGGAAGGGCTTCAAACAGAGCGAGAGTAGGGATAGATTGGATATTAGGAAAAAATTCTTGGCTGTGAGGGTGGGGAGGCCAGAACAGCGGTGGCTGCCCCTGGTTCCCTGGAAGTGTCCCAGGCCAGGTTGGACAGGGCTTGGAGCAGCCTGGGACAGTGGGAGGTGTCCCTGCCATGGCAGGGCTGGCACTGGATGGTCTTTAAGATCCCTCCCAGCCCAGGCCATTCTATGGTCATATGGTCCTAATTAATTATAAAATCACCACTAAGATCCTAATTTTAAACATGTCTTCAGTGGAGCATTTGAAAGATGTTTAGATGTTTAATTAGAGAGGGATTAAAGCCTCACAGAATCAAAATACTGACATGCTCAAGGCTGGGCTCGGGCCCAGGGATGGTCACCAGGGCCATGCTTTGCCTTGTCCACATCTGACCTGGATGTGCCACTGCACCAGCTGGGCTTTAGGGAGAACAAGAACCAAGCTCTGGTTCCACAAGCTAAACACGAGGTTTGCCAGGTCCCTTGAATTTTAGAAATTGAATCATAGAACCATGGAATATCCTGAGCTGGGAGGAACCCTCAGGGATGCTCAGCCCAGCCCCTGTCCCTGCCCAGCCACCCCAACAAGCCCACCCTGAGCACCCCTGGCAGCGCTGTCCAAACGCTCCTGCAGCTCTGGCAGCCTTGGGGCCGGGACCATTCCCTGGGCAGCCTGGGCAGTGCCAGCACCCTCGGGGGCAAGAACCTTTCCCTGAGCTCCATGCCAAGCCCTGGCACAGCTCCAGCCCTTCCTGGCCTCCTGTCCCTGTCCCAGAGCAGAGCTCAGCCCCTGCCCCTCTGCCTCCCCTGGGGAGGAGCTGCAGCCCCCGAGGAGCCTCCCCTCAGTCTCCTGTGCTCCAGCTGAACGAGCCAAGTGCCCTCAGCCGCTCCTCAGAGCCTTCCCCAGCTCCGTGTCCCTCCTTTGGGCACTCTCCAACAGCTTTGGATCCTTCTGACAGTGTGGTGGCCATTTTTAGTTTAGTTTAGTAAAAACTGGATGTAAAATATACCATAAAAATATGTAATAAATCTCATTATAAAGCCAAGCACAGCTGATTGAACCTCTGTTCCTTGTTGCTTTTTCCTTCTGGTAAATGTTTGCCCCTTTCATTGTGAAAAGCCCCAACACTTTGTGTTTTCCTGCTGCATGGTGACAAGGGCCAACCTCTCCCTCCTCTCCTCCCACAAAGGCTTTTGTGTTTCCATGTTGCTAAGGAGGGAAGACCTGGGAGCTCTGTACTTTGTTGGCTTTCCCTTCTCCCTCACACCCCAGAGTGCTTGGTGTGACTTCAGTCTCTACCCCTTGGCACAGCCTCCATGAGAAGGAATGGATTCAGCACAGAATTTAATCTGTAGTTAAACAGCCAGACAGAAGGGAATGGGCAGAGGGAAAGGTTTTCAATGCTCTGCTGTGAAACTACAACAATACCTGGTGGAGCTGAGGTGCTGTTGAATTCTCCCACTAAAGGTAGCCCAGGCTGGGGCAGTGCAGGGCAGGGACACCTCCCACTGTCCCAGGTCACTCCAAGCCCTGTCCAGCCTGGCCTTGGGCACTGCCAGGGATCCAGGGACAGCCACAGCTGCTCTGGGCACCCTGTGCCAGGGCCTGTCCACCCTGCCAGGGAACAATTCCTGCCCAATATCCCATCCAGCCCTGCCCTCTGGCAGTGGAAGCCATTCCCTGTGTCCTGTCCCTCCAGGCCATCAAACAGTCCCTCTCCCTTTCCATCTTTCTTGCAGGCTCTCTTCAGGCACTGGAAGGCCACAGTGAGGTCATCCCAAAGCTTCTCTTCTCCAGGCTGAACAATCCAAATTCCTTCAGCCTTTCCTTACAGCAGAGCTACTCCCTCAACTGCAAATCCAGCAGGAAAAACCTCCCCAAAGTCCTGAGGGTGCAAGTACAGGACAACCAACCCTGAAATAAACTGCTGGCTCAGCTTCAAAAATGCCTGAGCTTTAGTTAATCTTTTATGATTGATGTTGTCTTTTATTTCCACGTTTTATTGCTTTGTTTTCCGAGGTTTAGGATGGCCTCTAGTGGCTCACAGGATGTGCGAGGTGAGACCCCCTTTGGTTTGGCTGAGCAAAGCAGACACAGAGCAGGGACAAGGGGACAAGGGGACAAAGCCAGGCTTTGCCCAGAGAGCAGCCCAGGCTGGCACTGCACAAGCTCCAGACAGCAAATCCTCCCCTTGTCAAATATGAAATACAAAATATTAAATATTAGATCAACGTGATAGGAAAAGGGGAATGAGTTTAAGGTGAAGAAGGGGAGATTTAGATGGGATATAGGGAGGAAATTGTTGGCTGTGAGGTGCTGAAGGACTGGCACAGAGCGGCTGGATCCCTGGCAGTGCCCAAGGCCAGGCTGGACAGGGCTTGGAGCAGCCTGGGACAGTGGAAGGTGTCCCTGCCATGGCAGGGGTGGTACTGGTGAATTTAATGTCCCTTCCAACCCAAACCATTCGATGATAACCTACAAGATGCATTTTTCTCTCTGCAAACAAACACTGAGCATTTCCCAGCTATAATTTAATTTCTTCTCTCTTAAAAAGCTGCCTTTGCAGAATCTCTGCCTAATTAGGGCAGCAGGGACGTGATCAGGTTTAAGGTTCATGTTTAACGGCATCACTTGGGTATGAAATGAGATCACTGAGCTCATTGTGGTCCCAAAACCACACATTTGAACATCTCCAAGCACTGCTGGGACACTCGGGTACCTGAACATCCCCTGGAGCAGGGCCAGAGGAGTCACAGCCCAATGGGTTTATTGCAAAGCTGGAAATCAGGAGGAAAAGCAGCTCCTGGTGTGGAACTCATCCCAATTCATCCCTCTGTGATCAGAATGGAGCAGGAGAGGAGGTGATGGGCATCCCAATCTCCTCCAGAACCCCTGGCTCAGCACATTTCTGTCCCAAGTTTGAGCTGGATTTTCATCACAAAATCACACAGGAATAATTTTTTTTTCATCAGCAATTTCCTTTATTTGAGGAAAAAGTGGTGTGAGGGATTGCTCCTGCAAAGCCACATCTTCTCCACGTGCTCTGGGAGAGGTTTTTGGGGGGAGGGACCCCTTGAATGGCCACCTGGCTCTTCTCCCACAGTCATTTTGTGTCACCAACACATTTCTCATGGTCAGTAATGGTAATGCTACTCTTGGAGATCAACTTGCTGCCCAAAATTCATCCCATGAACCCCATTATTTGTTTCCTGAGTTAAAATCCAAATGCTTTTCCCTTCATGTTGCCACAACCCCATTTTTACACCCGAAATCTCCCCAAACAAAGCCTTATCCAGGCCACGTGGGCGTTCCTGAGGTTTTGAAATGGATTCCCAACCCAAAGTGCATTTTTGTACCCATGGTTCAGCCCACTGGGCCCCCAGTTCTGCCCAGATAACAACAACTTCCTAACCTAAGGAGGGTTTAAGGTGTGTCAGCTGCTCAGCCAACCCACCTCAGCTTGCATTACCTGAGTGACTTCCATAACATTTGGAATTTGCTTGCAGAGGGAGCAGAGTTGTGAGGAGCCCGGAACAACCTCTCACTTGGACAAGGAGTCTCAAGGCAACAACATGACTTGGAAATGTTGCTCTGGACAATATTTGACACAAAATATATTCATAGTCCTGGCATTTTATTTCAGCACGTGCACAGCAACAGGTAGGATGGACCTTGTGATTTTTTTTCAAAATTTCATTTCAAACTGAAATTTTGATTGAGGTGGGGGGTGAAGATTTTAAAGGGAATTATGAATGTGCATTTATATGTCAGATATATGTAAAAATATTTTTTAAGTTGGGATTAATATTAGCAGAGTGCATTCAAAAATTCCTGAAAATTATCTGTACCTGCACATGCACACAGTACAGAGGCAGGAACTCAATGCAGAAGGTAATTAAACACTTTATTTGTTACTAAATAATCCACACTGTGGATTATTTAGGGGATGAAAAAGAGAGAAAAAAAAATCCCAAATAATTAAAACTTGAGCATATTCCCTGTGGTGGGAGGGGAGGTTTGCTGTGTGTTTTCAGAGCTGTAAAAGGGGACAGGAGTGGGGACTGACACAGTCACACACGCTCTGGGTCCTTTGGAATTGGAAGTTGTCCTCGCTGTTTTTCCCTCTGGGTACCCAAAGGAAGGAGACCTGAATCTTTCAAATCTCTTTCAAACAGAAGAAAGGGAAATTTAGATGGGATATTGGGCAGGAATTGTTCCCTGTGAGGGTGGGCAGGCCCTGGCACAGGGTGCCCAGAGCAGCTGTGGCTGCCCCTGGATCCCTGGCAGTGCCCAAGGCCAGGCTGGACAGGGCTTGGAGCAGCCTGGGACAGTGGGAGGTGTCCCTGCCATGGCAGGGCTGGCACTGGGCGGGCTTTAAGGTCCCTTCCAGCCCAAACCATTCCATGATTCCATGAAGGTACCTGGATCAGGCAACAATGAGGCCCAGATTTTTTCCAGGAAGTGTTCAGGGAGAGACTTTTTAACATTTGCTGGGATTGCGCCCTAATTCCATTATTTGGGTAAGCTAAACCCTTTACAAAATGCAAACCCATTATCTGCAGTGATTTCTTTACCCCTGTCTGTAAATATCTGATATCTAAGAGTTGAGCACAAGAAAAAAAAATGTGCCTGAAATTTCTTCCTACATAAACCTGTCTTGATGCTTCAGCACTCAGGAGTAAAACTGCAGTTGAGTTTAGGAACATAAGAATATAAAAATTATTGTGGTGTAGGAAATAAGTCCTAGAAAAAAAAGGTTTCATTGCACTTTTAAAGCCCTAAGCCTCCCAAATTTCTCTCACATAAAGGTTCTACCAATATCTGACATATTAAAATGCTAGAATTAGGTGACTAAAGCAACAGCCATGAGGTGGAAATTCAGAATGGAAAGAAAAAAACCAAAACAAAAAGAGAAACTCTTTACGTGAGGTTATAAAACAAACAAAAAAGAAGTTTAAATCCAGACTGGTTGGTTGGGGCTTGGAGCGACCAGGGACAGTGGAAGGTGTCCCTGCCTGTGGATGAGCTCTATGGTCCCTTCCAACCCAATTCTTCCTAGGATTTTATAAATACACAAATTATTGCAGAGAAGCCTCTGACTCCTGTTGGGCTGCTCCCTCCAATGTGCCTCCCATCCTGATAGTGAAGGATTCTTTGGGCAAGAGGGATTCCAGTCCCTGGCTGGAACAGTCATGGCTCTGCTGCATCCAGTGGCTGTGTTTGGAGCAGATGGATCAGCAGACCTGGTTCAGATAAAAAACCCCAAAAGAAAAGCAGCAAGGTCAAATCTCCCCAGAATCACACAGAATCCCAGAATATCCTGAGCTGGAAGGGACCCTCAGGGACCATCAGTGCAGACACCCCAGCAACCCCACCCTGAGCATCCCTAAGAGCTCCTGGAGCTCTGGCAGCCTTGGGGCCAGGACATTCCCTGGGGAGCCTGGGCAGTGCCCAGCACCCTCGGGGGTAATTAATTAAATAAATCAATTAATTAACTGAAAAAATGAAAAAAAAAAAAAAACAATTACAAAAGTCTTCTCCTCACATTCCCAGTCCTGGTTGCTGAGCCCTCTCTTTTCCCAGCAGGTCTCAGGAGGTTGGTGCCCGGCGTGAAGGACCTGGTGGCCATCAGGGAAAAGCTGCCAGAGGCCAAACTCTCCTTGTTGGGGTCCGTGGCAGCATCAGAGGGGAGCTGCGGGTCTGAAATGGGCACAGGGACAGCCCTGGGTGACAGATTTCTGCCCTGGTCCCCTCTCCTTGGGCAAAGCACCGTGGTTGAGTTGGCCCCACAGCCCCTCAACCCCTCCCTGGTGCTTGCAGAGCCCTCGAGCCGCGGCCCAAAGCCCCCCATGACACAAAGGGCACACACATCACTGTCCCTCCGCCACCAGGGTGGCAGTGGGGACCCTCCCCATCCTCCCCCTGTTGCAGCCCCTGACGCTGAAGGGTCTTCTCCCCTCCCAGCCCTGCACATCTCCATCAATGCCAGAGCCCGGGGGCTCCAGCGCAGGAGGAGCAGAACTCAGGACCCTTCTGCTGCCGCCCTTCAGGCACTGACAGGTCTGCTGGCACCTGGCACTGGGGACACCGGGGATCCCGGAGGGACCCCCTCATTCCTTGGCCCCAAGGGGCTGCCCAGACCCACTGGGTACGTGAGGAATGAGTGCAAGAGGCCGCTGAGCCCCAAGGACACCTCTGGGATGGACATCCTGTCCTGGCTGCACAACATCACAGCAGGTGAGGGACTTACGGATTTATTAAGAGTGATCAGCTGATTATTTTATTTTAGTTAATGTTTGAAACAGTTTATCTGGGGGCAGATCATCATCCTTCTAGTGGAAGGCCAAGGAATGAGATGATCTTTGAGGTTTCTTTCAACCCAACCCCTTCTGGGATCCTGTGAACTAGGTCTTCCTTCAGAAATATTTTCTCTCCTCTCCCAGTCTCACCTGAAATGTGTTCATACCCCTTGAACCAGGGAGGTTTCACATGATTTTCTGGAAACTTTTCCATGTGGTGCATTTCTGTGTCTGGTTACTCCCTCAGAAACTCTCCCTGGGCCGTGGAATTGTTTCAGCTCTTCCTTGCAGGCTCTGGATTCCCCCCACGCAGATCAAGAGATGTTGGGGGTCACTCAACAGCCAAAGGTTTTTGTTTGAGCACCCACTCACAGGAAGCATTGTCCAGATTCTCCTTTTAGCTCTCAGCATTGCATCATGTTCTAATTTTAGGGAGTCTCCTGCGTCACAGGGGGGTTTGGGTGTGGGGTGCACCTGGCAGAGGAGCTGCTGAGAGGATTTCTGTTCAGACAGCAGTGATAAACTGAGACAATGCCCTAATCCAGAAATAAAGGAGAATAAAATAGGGGGAACCACTTCTTTCTACAGCCCCGGGATGGTTTGGATTTCAAATGCAGTTCTCAGTTAATGCCAGCAGAAGGAAGTATTTGGTTACAAAACCAACTGGTAAAACCTGATAAATCAATCAGAGTTTAGCGAACGTTCACTGACATGGGACAGGCAAAGAATGAAAGTTGTTGTGAATTCCTTCTCAAGCTGCTTCGTTCCCACTGAGCTTTCCTTTGCCTCAGCAGCACAAGTGCAGGAAATAACCCTGTTTCAGAGCTGAAGTTCTCTTAAAGAAGTTAATTCTTTGTTCAAATGGTAGGTTTAAAAAGGAAATTATAAATTAAGCCACAGCTTTTCTTAAGGTGCTGCATTCCTCCTAAACCATTAAAGCTTTCCCTTCACTTTCATTTACTGTTGAAACCAGGAGTGTGTGCAGGCAGGTGTCCCTGCCAGGGAGGTGCAAACACCCAGTTCTGATAAAATGAAATGATGCTGGATTATGTAAACGTGACTGCAGACACATCATGAAAGAACAGCTCTTGTTTCAAGGGCTCTCATGTAATCCTCTGCAGTAACCATCATCTTTGTATCACGAAGGTGTTTGGCATAGAATCTATTGCCATAAGGAGGTTTTGCCTGCAAAAATTAATTGAAATCTTAATTTTTAACAGTATCAGGCCTCCCTCTTGGTGCAGGTGTGTATGGAGCTCTTCCATCCAGGATTTTGAGACTCAAACTGAAATAAGCAGAGTCCACTGGCCTGTTTGTACTTAAAATTCCAAGTGAAAACAGGGTGGGTTGTGCCTTTTTGCTTAACCTTGGAGACCCCCAGAATCATTCCCAAAGCTCCTTTGTTTAAATTTTATTATTTTATTTACATCTGGTTTATTTACCTCCAAAAGCTGGGATGATTCCTCTCCAAAGTTGAGAAGATTTTTCCACTCCACTCCAACTTATCAACCCTTTTTACGCAGGAAGATGAAACCAAAGACAGATCACGTCAAAGAGGCGACCCAGGCAGAAATGAGTCGTGAATCACAAATTGTTTCTCCCTTAGTAACACTTGAGGAAAGGTCAAGGATGTTCAATTTACCCAATTCTTGCACAACCAGGCAGGAACGGGCCCACGTCAGTCCCTCACATCGTGACAGGTGTGCTGGAGGTAATTTCAGCAGCTCTGGGAGGAACTTTGAATCTTTCTGTGTTATCCAAGCAAGAGGGTCTTTGTATCACAGAAATTTTACAGAGGAATATAAAGTGAGTTAATCCAGGCTTCTAATACCTATTTAGTTCCTCACTTAGGAAAACTGGATTTACATTAATTTTGTTGTTAATGTATATGCTGGTGCTTACTAGTTCTTTATGTGTGAAAAAGATATTTTTGATATAAATTATCACCAGCATTTACAAAAAAACCCTTGGATATTCAAAGCAGAACTGTCCCCTACAAGTTGTACAAGTATAAAATAACTTTTCAATCCAATCAAGCGGAACATTTCATTAATAACTCATAAAAACCTCCTGCTGAGCAAATTAGAATTGGTTTCCAGAGAATTTCCAGGTCATCCCGAAAACATTTACTTTTCTTCAGGCATCTGTTGGAAAACTGTCCCTCTAAACCTAGAACTGAGCTGGTGATGAAACCTCTCCATCAGGGGTTAAAAAGGCTTTGGGCCTTTCCTGAGTGCAGAGAATTAAATAAAAAATGATGGAAAATGCAAATAAGAATTTATTTCCTTTTCCTGGGCTCACCTTGAACAAGAAATGTTGGGTTTGGAAGAGGTGTGAGAGGAAAGAGGAGCAGGATTCTGGAAAGAGAACAGGGACAAGACTTGAGGGATGAAGGAACCCAAGCCCAAGGAGAGTCTGTTCTCCTGTAGCTCAATCCTGATCAAGAATCAAAAGGATAAAGCACCAAACTCAGTATTGGTGATGGCTCCAAATAATTGGAAACCTTTTTAATTCCCATCTGGAATCTGGGGTGTGTCAGTCCCTCCTTGAACTTTATCTATCCTTAAACTACCCCATGGATCTGGAAGGGCAACATGTGGATTTGCTGGTTTTTGCCACTTTATCCATGGGTTTACCCCTGGGCATTCCCTCAGAGAATTTCTCCTGAATCCCTTTGTACATTCTCCAGGGGGGAAATCCCAGGGGATGACTGAGACTGTGCCAAGTTTGCAGTTTTGGCAGTGGATGTACCTTTGATCCCGAGGAACGAGTGCTGGGAAGGAAGGAAGGATGATCCCAAGGGGCTTTTCTTATCAATCACCCCGAGCTCTTGCTGCTCCCAGCGACCCACAGAGAGCATCAGGAAATGTTTGCTCTTTGTCATTCAGACCAGAGCTGTGCCACTGAAATGTAAACTCCAAGCCCAGCCAAACTCCTGTCTCTGCGTCCACCCTGAACTTAAATATCTGCGAGATGAATGTGTGATTGTGGCCTCCAAGGGTGTAGACCTGTCCCCATTCCTGCTCATTTCATGCTCAGATTCACTCCCGCTGACCTTTTCAAGCAGAGAGTTTCTTATTTGCCTTCCCTAGAGGGAAAGTACCAGGTTCTAATTTGAAAATCCTCGGGTTGTCAGGTACAGGTGTGGCCCAAGCCTCCACCAAGGGCTGGCGTTATGCAAGGGGCTGGAGTTTAAGAGCATTTCCCCCTTGACCATCGCACTCATCGTGTCCCCTCCCATGTGAGGGTCACTCCTGTGCTGCCCAGAGCTGCAGATCCCCAAAGGGAATTTGGGAAAACCTCTAATCTTGTCAGAAAATTCTGATCTTGTAAGGAAAAAGGATGGATTGGACGATAAATTTATCCCGATCGAAGATGAAGGTTTTGTGTGTTATCATTGTATTGTGCTTCTCTTTTGGTAAGTTAAATTTATTTAATTAGTTAGTTTATTAAATACTTTATTTAATTACTTAATTGGAAAAAATACCTAATTTACTTTTTTTATTTGAAAAACTGTCAGTATATGTTTCTACAGTTTAACAGATTTTGTAAATTAAATGACGAGCACTAAAACTAAAACCAGGTTTTATTCCCATCTAATCACTTCAGACAACACTGATGATTAATCTTTCCAGAATTTGTGATAAAACTGAAAAACCACAAATCACTTTGGAGTGATGGGCTGATCTTGCTCATGGTCTTGCCAGTTTTTAGCACTTCTACTCATCAGTTTTTTCATCAGTTAAAAGAAGAAAATAAGAGAGAGGACAACATTTATTTTTCAGATTTATTGAATATAAGTGCAGAGGAATTGCCAGAGCTGAGCTGATCTAATTTCATGGAGCAAAAGCCAAAATAGAAATTGCAACATTTGTTTTAGCACGCTAAGTTAATTTTGTTTTCTGAAAAGAGATGAATGAGACGTTAATATTTACTTTATAAACGGCTCATCTACATTCCTCACTTGAGTTTTGAAATCATAAAAAGGGGCGGGGGGAACTCCAAATAATAATTTTTAATAGAAAATAATCAAGCTAAAAGTATTTTGAGAGTTTTACAGTATTTTCCAGTTGTATATTTTTTTTAAAAAAATGGGTAAAAATGACAATATTAATGGCAAGGAAATGACAGAGAGTCTGGAGTGCTCCAGTCTCTGAAATTATATTTCTTATAACATGAAAATTAGCTTTGGAAATGTCTCTGAAATTTCATTTCTTTTCTTTTTTTTTTTTTTTTTAATCAAGCTGGAATTACTTGATTTCTATATGGAAAAGCAGTTTTGTGGTAGTGGTTACTCAAAGGTTTATAAATTTCATTTTATGGAATAAATAGGACACTTAGGACTTGAAGTGCCAGTGACTTACAGAACTCCCCCAGAGTTAATTAATTAATTAATTCAAATTACTAGAGACATTTTAAGTGCATTGGTGCCAGCATATAAAATGTCTGTGTTCACACAGCAGCTTATTTTAAATTAGTTTTAAATTAAAGGCAATTAAGGCTGTTTTAGTTCTGAATTAGAGGGGAAACACTGGAGCTAAACCTTGTTTTAAAGTATACAGGCTCAAAAACACTTGGAGTTTTTAATATTAATAGAATTATGTTAATTTCAATTAATTTACCATGTTTTGGTAAGATTTAGGCTGTTTTTGTCAGAGCTGGTGAATAGAAATTTGCATGAGGATTACTGCCCAGAGCCAGATTTTAAGTACAGGTGAAAATATTTCACTTTCCCCACTACACTGCAAAAGAAATCCAGCTTTGGAAACTCCTGTTAGGAATTTCTGACTGGGATCAGGAAATTCCTGCTGTTCCAGTGAGAAAACTTTGATATTTTGGTGAATTATTGGTGGATTGGTGTTCCTTTAGAAGGACAAGGGTCATTTATTCTAGAGTTTGCAATTCAACCTGAATATTTTAATGTCTGCAAAATTACTGCTGAAATATGAATATATCCAATTAGTGTTAGAAATGTGTGGTTCCAGGTTGATTCCCAGAGGAGTTTGGGATACAGAGAGGTGGGATATGAAGAGTTTAGCTCTGTGCATCACCAGATCCCTCTGCCAGGGCAGTGTTATTCCCCTCTTTCAGCATTCTGAAAAATCTCTGAAAATAAGTCTATTAAAACCTCCAGGTAGTACAGAAAAAAGGAGAAATTCAACCATTCTCTAGATATTTATACAGCAAATAATGTATATGTTAATATAGAAAATAATATATAAAAATATAAATGCAAGGTACAGGGGTTCCAGTATTACACATTTTAGGAAAAAAACCCTACTTATTACTGACATTTATAGAGATCTGCATATTTTTTGGAATAAGAAATATATATTTATATATGTACATATTTATAGGTATATTTATATATTTATATTTATATAGGTATATTTCTATTATTATGTGTATTTATAGTTATAGTTGTATTTATAGTTATGTATTATTATAGTTATATTCCCATGTATATTTACATTTGCGTTTACATTTACATTTACATTTATATTATATAGATTAGATAGATATAGATGTAGATTAGATATGAATATAGATATAGATATATTTTAGAACACAGAATGGTTTGGATTGGAAAGGACCTTAGAGCCCATCCAGTGCCAGCCCTGCCATGGCAGGGACACCTCCCACTGTCCCAGGCTGCTCCCAGCCCTGTCCAGCCTGGCCTTGGGCACTGCCAGGGATCCAGGGGCAGCCACAGCTGCTCTGGGAATTCCCTCCCCACCCGCACAAAAAAGAAGTTCTCCCCAATATCCCATCCATCCCTGCCCTCTGGCAGTGGGAAGCCATTCCCTGTGTCCTTTCCCTCCAAAGTTTTTATGTGCTTCCTTAATTCTGAAAACTCTGCAATGTTCAATATCGTGACCATTAATGTGAGTACAAATGACAAGGACAGGTCTGTGAGTAGAAACAAAGCTTGAGGAGCTACTACCAATTTACTCATTGCCACCCTGGCTGCCCCCTCCTTTCTCTGACTCCTCTTTGACCTTCCATTCTGTTCTAACATTAATATTGCCACACCTGTTATTTGTAATATTCTGCTGTTTTCTAAGTCCTCTCATGCACAAAATACCAGAGCATCACTTGATTGAGTCTGGAATCCAGAAAGACAACAGAGATTTAGGAACGGGGAAGAGACAGGGCATTATTTTTATATATAACAGACAGAGCTGGGCCTTGCTGGATCACGGGTGACACTCTCAGTCCTGCTGAGAGGGACAGCTCAGAGCTGTGCTTTGCACAGTGTTCATGTGGCCACACAGCCCCTGACAGCACAGGTGGCTCACAGCCAGGTGGGTGCACAGCAAACTCAGGGGGCGCAGGTAGAACAAATACCTGCAAAAACCCCACAGAAACACTTCCCTTCCATTGTCCAGCTGGTGAGTTGTGACAACAAAGAGATTTGGTGTGACTCTGCCTGGCTCAGGTGAGACCCCACCTGCAGAGCTGCCTCCAGCCTGGGGGTCCCAGCACAGGAGAAAGAGCCCAGAGGAGGCTCCAGGAGGATCAAAGGGATAGAGCAGCCCGGCTGGGAGAACTGGGGTTCTTCAGTCTGAAGAAGAGAAGCTTTGGGGGTGACCCTGTGGCCTTCCAGAACCTGAAGGGAGCCAACAAGAAAGATGGGGGGAGAGAGAGAGAGAGAGAGAGAATTTCCAAGGGCCTGGCATGACAGGATGAGGGGGAATGGCTTCACAGTGATAAAGATATTAGGGAAAAATTCAGAGGGTGATGAGGCCCTGGCACAGATTGCCCAGAGCAGCTGTGGCTGCCCTATTCCCTGGCCTGGAAGTGTCCAAGGCCAGGTTTGACAGGGTTTGGAGCAACCTGGGATGGTGGAAGGTAGGGATGAAACAAGATGGGGCTAAGGCAGGGAGGAACCAAACTACAGCTGAACTACAATTCCATGAAGTTGCTGGTGAGGATACTGGGATGTGAGAGATTCCTTCCATTTGAAAGAGCTTGGTCTGAGTCCCCCTCTCCCTTTCTCCATCCTCCCTCTCCTAACGGCACTACCTGGGGCAGGATGCCAGCCCTGCTCATTTCCTGGTGGGTGTCAAGCCCAAGCATTACTAATGAGCCTGGAATGCTTTACCAGAAGAGAATCTCCTGAGGTGACACAACCAACCTGACAGGGGAGAGACCGGGGTGTGATTCCAGTGACAGTTTATTAATAGAACAAGCCCCTCCTTAGAACCACACCGTAGAGATGGTTTGGAACATTTGTGTGCACCTCAGGGGAACGGGGGAATTTAATTGGGGTGACAAACCCATGGCTATTTTGTTGTTGTCACTGAAAGAGCCACGGATGAATAGCAGATTTTTTTAGGTGTTGCCTATTCAGAAAGCATGAAAAAACCAGAGCATGAATATGTAATGCTTATGTAAAAAGCAGCTGGAAAAATGTTGGACTTGTTCAGAGTATTTTGAAAAATGTTGGAGTTGTTCAGAGTGTTTTTCTTGACCCCTATATTCACCTATTTAGATATCTACTCATTTGAAATCTGGGAATTACAGACATAACTGATGTCCCTCAGTGAAATATATATTTAAATCCCCAAACAGCTCAATGTTCTTGAGAAGCTGTTCCAGAAAACTCTGAACAGCTAGTCTTTGACCCTCTTTTCCATGGAAAACTGGGGACAACAAAATGTGATTTCTCATTGGAAAGGGAGGAGTTTGGGGAGTCTCTGCTACCTAGCTTTACTGCAAAAAGCAGAAGAATCTTAAAACTAATTACTAAATAATAACAAGACCATATAAAATAATAAAGTCTTAAGAAGTAAGAAAAGGAACAAACTGGTATAGCCTGATTCAATTTCCTTTTTGACAAAAGGTTTCAGCCAAAGAGAAACCCTCAGCTGGACTAAGAATTTAATCAGAGAATAAATTTTAACAGTGACTGACATAACACTTTCCTAAAAGAAGAAACCATCCAGGGTAGAGGCAAATCCTCATAGATGTCTGTTACTCTTCTTTTCTGAGTTTGGATGAGAAAACTTGGATTAAAAATACATAACAATTAATGCCCAGCAGTAAGTGAGATTACATTTTAAATACCATCAGTTCTCCACCTAAGTTGCTCCTAAATAATTTGAATTATTGTCTGTGAAATTATAAAAGTTAGGCATCTTGCAAATATTTTGGAAGACAGGATTAGAATGAAAATTATTTGGGAAAAAAAAAAAAGAATGGCTCTTCTGAATTACAGTGGGGGAAATTGGGATACCTTGCACATGTGAATGCACATGTTCAGCTACAAAGAAAATTCTGCTTGTACTGTTCTCTGAAGATCTCTTCAGAGAAACTCCATCTGGGCATGTCTTTTGATTTGAATTCATGAAGGAACAGATAAAGTGCAAGAGGTTTAGTGATAACACCATTGAATGGGTAAAGGTCCAGTAATCACTCAACCTGTTGGACTGAGTCCAGAGGAGGCCCCCAAGGAGAGCAAAATGACAGAGCAGGTCTCATATGGAGCCAGGCTGAGGCAACAGGGATTGTCCAGCCTGTGGATGAGATGGCTCCGGGGAGAACTTAGAGATCTTCCAAGTGCCTAAAAGGGCTCCAAGAGAGCTGGAGAGGGACTTGGGACAAGGGATGGAGGGAGACGACATAGGGGAATGGCTTCAAGCTTAGAGAGGGTTGATTTAGGACAGGTATTAGGAAGGAATTGTTCTCTGTGATGGTGGTGGCGTAGGTTGCCTAGAGCAGCTGTGCCTGCTCCTGGACCCCTGGAAGTGTCCAAGGCCACCTTGGATAGGACTTTCAGCAACATGGATTAGTAGATGTTCCTCCCCATGGCAGGGGGTGGTACAAAAGAATTTTCTGGATCCCTTCCAACACAAAACATTCTGTTAATCTATACTAACATAATATAAAGCAGTTCTTGATCAGTATATGATTATACAGTCACTTCATTAATTGATATTGGATAAGATGTAAATAAAGGGACATATTACCAAAAATCCGGGAAAAACAAATTTCTAAAGTGTTCCTAAATGAAAACAGAAAAATGCAGTAAAAGAGTATTTAGAAAAAAAAAAAAAAGGATAGACAGGAACTCATTTGAAAAATACAGAAATTAAGAAAAGCTGAGGTTTTAAAAATCTACATGAAAAATCATTTCTATAACAGGAAATTCACAACAAATAGGCACTACTAGGACAACACAGACAACAGAAGAAATAAAACCAAATAATGGCATGAAAACACCATCTCCTACACCTAAGGGAAATGAGAAAACACCCACAAGAAAAATAATATCCAAGACAGAAGAGAGCTCAAAAACAATGCAAGGTAAAACACCGGTTTCAGAAACATCCATGACCACAGGATACTCCACCACGAGTGCACAGGCGACATCGCCTCCTGAGCCTACGGCTCCAGCCTTTTCCACTAGAGCCGACGCATCGCCACTGGAGAAAACCTCCAAAGTTCCCTCAACAGTGGAACAAACCTCCAAAGTAAACACGTCATCCACCACAAAAATGCAATCCAGCACCACTGAGAGTTCCCTAGGTTCACAGGTTACCAGTGCAGCAACGGA